>NW_027638285.1:67500-102500 GCF_951216825.1 Electrona antarctica
TGTCCTTCCCTGGTGCGAGGGCAAAGCACCTGGAGGCTGAGGTGTGTTATAGCATTCTCAATATCTCTATTCTATAGTTGACTGATACACATTCGGCATGTTTGAAATTGGTTTGCATGAGTCGGCAGTCTGTAATGAGTTTGTCATGGAAGAACAGGTGATAATCAGGGGTTAATCAAGTTCCGTAGGCTACATTCAATTAATAAATACCACAATGTTCTATGATTTCTTCCACCACAGGTGAAATCCGCTAAGATTCCACACATTCCGGATGTCGTTTGCATTCTCGCAACCAGCAACGACATTGCTGGTAAAACGTTCTCACAAGCGGGGGAGGAATTTCGAAAGCTCTTGGTCACCGCACTTGCTCGCTGGGACAATGTAAGTTAATTCTTAGTCATTTATCTTTCTATTTTTTTATGTTTCAGTATGTACTGTAATGCCTCAAAGGTGTAGTTTTTTAGGAAGAAGCCTTTTTTTTTTTTTATCAGGTCTGTGTTCTGGACTTCCCTCCCCGTCTGAATGTGGACGTTGAACAGGAAATGTGTTTGCGTCAGGAATTCCAGCGCACGGCGGCCTTCTGCGGTAAATAATAAGAATGCATACCCAACCGCTTATGTCTGTTTACGCTGATCCATGCAATACTGTATTATGATTACTACATCATGTTTATTTTATTTAAAAGGTGTCCGTTACATCAGTGCAGTAGAGGCATTCCCGCTCACACAACTGGACTTGTGGTGCAGAGACAACGTAAGTGGAATGTCATGTGGAGAATCTGCATTATTTGCCGATCATATGAATGCAAAAATTCATATCAGATAGAGGGTAATTGAAATATTTATCTGAATGTGTCTTATGTCTGTCAGGTACACTTGAGCGATGACGGTGGTATGCCAATCCTTGCACAGCTGCTGTCGTCTGCTGTTCACGAACAACTGCAGCTGAGAGCAGACCAGGTCCGAGCATTTTAAATCTGAATGAGTAAAATCTAAGATGGCGGAGTTCCTATTTTCCAGCCTGTAAACGTTTTCCTCTGTTTCTATGCACAGGCCAGTGCTAGGAGGACATCACCTTGCCCACAACGCAAGTCTGTAGCTGTGTTGCCACCAGCACCTGTCAGAAGCGTGTATCCCAGGTCTCTTGTCAGCAAAGAAGTGCACGTACCCCGCTCAGCTGCTGCTGTAAGTAGTCGAATCGTGTCACTGCTTCATGGTAAATATCGTAAATGGAGCATTTCAGAGTCTTGCTCAAGGACACTTTGACATTAACTAGCTACTGTATCCCTGAGTCACTGCTGCCCCTTATTGGTTTGTGACAAGGGATACTCTGTTATCATATTAGTTACTTGCACAAGCAGAGCGCACAAGTAATAGTTTTAGTCCAGTGCTTCGATGCGTATGTCGCCATTTGATATGTATGCGCCGTGCCAGCGTATGACGTAATGACTACTTGTGCTTGATATGGCAGTGGTGTCAGATTACATACATGTATACATGGGGGCATTACCTTTAATCCTCCCGACACTAAAACATATCGTCAACATCAAAAACCAATTACACCCTGGCATTGGGTCCTTTAATCCACATCTTTATTACGTCATCATTGAGAGCTAGTTATACCCTGACGTCATATGCTGCTACGATACATACGCATCAAACGGGGCAAGTAACCACAATATAACGCTAATCAACTTACAAATTACATATACATAGAGGCATTTCCTTTAATCCACCCGACACTGATCGACATATAAGTCACCAGCGGTCGACAGTACTTGCGCTCTGCTTGCGCACTTACTTGTGTGCAACAAGCAAGTAGGCACTCGACAGAGTGCAGTTCTAGTTTACTTTGTGCTCATCAACCTGCATTTCTCCTTTCAGACCAACCAGCCTACCGTTCCTTGGTCGCAGCAGCAGCAGCAGCAGCAGCAGGTTTGTCATCTTTAACCACTGAAACCCTGTATTGTTTTATGGTGGGGAAGACCTGCCCAGTTCAGTGGGCACACCCCATGATGAACAATACTGTATCTGCCTGTGTTGGCAGTACACACTTACTTACGTACTGAATGTTCCAAAGGTTTCCTTATCTTAACATTGATCAACAATACCTGACCACAGTACCTCATTAAAGCAGGTGTGATTCCTGCCTTGATATGTACGACTCGGTACTATAACCAGTTGAGATGAGTGGGAAAAGAGCTGCAAGCTCGTACGGTGTCACAGATGTAAGACAATATGAGCTTGTAGATCTGCTATTTTTGAATAGCCAAAGCACAAATGTTACACAGATGTAGTCTAGTGTTTAATTAAAGGCTGGAGGGTTGATCTAATCCTAAACTCCAAACCACACCAATGGGTCGCCAGGCAACGCCTTGCAACCAAATGATTGCAAGTAGACACATGTAGTTGCAAGCCACCATGGAATTGAAACGCTTGGGTTGACAATGTGCCAATGTGCAACAGGCCATATCACACCAACCTTGCTTTAATCCCTGTATGCATGTGTTTAACCCATTGTGACCTGAGATCAGATTCTAAAAGTGTCTTCTACATCCTGACAGTTTTCTGAAAAAGTCGTTCTTCGATTTTCCAAAAATAGCAGACCTACAAGCTCATAGCGCTATGAGCTTGTAGAGCTGCTATTTTTCAATAGCTAAAGCATAACATAATGCTAACACCAAAAGGGGTTCCTCCCCAAAATGGGTTAACCAATGGAGTGTATTAGAAATAGGTTGTGACAACCACTACGTTGGACCTGTTGCAACACAGATTTCCATGTATTCAGAAATAGGTTTTCTTTGACATAGAAGGTTTCCATTTGACAACAGTATTATTGCGGTGTATGATTTAATGCATGGTCACATTTCCTTTCTCTTTTCATCCACAGGTGGACTTGCCAGAGAGTTCCATCCCACTCAACCCTGTCTGGTTTAGCCCTAGCATCTTGGATGCAATGAATGTGGCTGCTCCATCAGGTGGAAAGGTAATTTCATTGAAAAGTTTACATTGTTTTGCGTCTTTGTGTTTTAATGTACACTCATCTAAATAAGTAAAAGGTACACACAGGGTTTGCAGTGTCCACTGTTTGACATTATAAATGTATTGGACAATGTTTGACTATGCATCATTAGCTCTGTTTGTATACACAGGTCAGTCCTAGGACATCACACCGCGAGGTGAGAGTGCCTCATTCACCCGTTGCCACGGTAAGGAGTTTGTAACCTGTAACTCCGACACTGTTTAGTTTTAGCCACAGTCATGTTTTATCATTGTTGTATCATAGTTCAACAAACACAAAATCTCACTTCTGTGAAGTGAAGGGCGCTCTAATCATCCATCATCATTCATCATGTCATTATGGCCAATCACAATATGCGTCCTCACTTTTGTCTTCAATGGTTGTGTTGCTTTTTAGCTAGTGTCGTGTATTACAACTATTATGTGTATGTGTATGTATTATGTGTATGTGTATTACAACTATTCCACAATCTGCAAATGCTAAATGAGTCTGAAACTACACCTGCATCATTAGCTCCGTTTGTATTACAGGTCAGTCGTAGGCCATCGCCCTCCACCTCTCCAGTGACACCACTGCCCGTCAGAAGCGTGTCTCCGAGAGTTATTGTCAGCCGTCAGATCAGCAGACCAGCTCGTTCACCTGTTGCCACAGTAAGGAGTTTGTAACCTGTAACTGTGACGGTTGCATGTGTTTGGTCCGACGTACTAACAGCCCGACAGGCATAAGTCTGACGACCCTACCCCAACCCCTAAACCTAACCTCACAGGAAGCCACGGGTTAGTTTGAACCTGCCACGCATGTCGGGGGCCACGGGTTAGTTTTAACCTAGACTGGAACTCATCTATGCTTTCTATGGCATAGGCAGCTCCCGGCAGGATCCGCCAGGAGAAACTAGACGCAGCTGCAGGACATGAGACTAATTAATTAGGGAGAGAGAGAGAGGAGTGTGTGCGTGTCAATTTAACAAAGGTGCAGACACATTTTTAACCTGATACATGTTAGTTTTTACCTACCACGCATGTCAGTAGCCACGGGTTAGTTGCAATCGACAACGCATGTTGTGGGACTAATGCCTGTCGTTCTGTTAGTATGTCTGAACAACATATATTTTTATTTAGTTATTTACTTTTATACATCAAACTGCATGTCTTATTTCTCATTACAGACGAGCCAGCCTAGTGTGCAGTCTACTACAAGGGGGCTCGTTCGGGAGCAGCAGGTTTGTCATGTTTTATCATAGTTATGTTAAAACAAAATCACACTTGTCTGAAGTGAGTGGCACTCTAATCAGTTGTTGCGTTTGCATAGAGTAGCCCAGGTGAAAATTATACTTTGTTAATGATTCAAGGTCAAGTTGACCACCTCTCACACACTCTTATGTGCGTGCACACACATGCACGCACTCTGTCTTCCTATTGGCCGGCCTTTACAGAGCCATAACTTTGGTTTGCAACATGCTACAGCCTCGCAATTTGGTCCATAGATGTAGACCACCAATAGGAACGGAGCTGTACTTGCTTAAGCCCCGCCCCCTCTGTATTCCTATTGGCTGGCCTTTACACAGCTATAACCACCAATGGGAATGAGCTGTACTTTTTGCTTAAGCCCCGCCCCCTCTGTCTTCATGTTAGAATGCTAGCATGCTAGCATGTTGGGATGTTAGCATTAGCATGTTAGCATTAACATGTTGGCACATTAGCACATGTTGGCACATTAGCTTGTTAGCATGTTAGCATTGGCATGTTAGCATTAGCATGTTGGCACTAGCATGTTAGCATGTTAGCATGTTAGCATTAGCACGTTAGCACATGTTAGCATTAGCATGTTAGCACATTAGCACATGTTAGCATTAGCATGTTAACATGTTAGCATTAGCTTGTTAGCATGTTAGCATGTTAGCATTAGCATTTAGCATTAGCATGTTAACATTAGCACGTTAGCACATGTTAGCATTAGCATGTTAGCACATTAGCACATGTTAGCATGTTAGCATTAGCCTTTTAGCATGTTAGCATTAGTTTGTTAGCATGTTAGCACTAGCATGTTAGCATTAGCATGTTAGCATTATTATGTTAGCATTATCATGCTAGCATGTTAGCATGTTGGCATTAGCATGTTAGCATTAGCATGTTAGCATTATTATGTTAGCATTATCATGCTAGCATGTTGGCATTAGCATGTTGGCATTAGCATGTTAGCATTAGCATGTTAGCATTATTATGTTAGCATTATCATGCTAGCATGTTGGCATTAGCATGTTAGCATGTTAGCATGATAGCACTAGCATGTTAGCATGCTAGCACTAGCATGTTAGCATTAGCATGTTAGCATTAGCACATTAGCATGTTAGCATTAGCACGTTAGCACATGTTAGCATTAGCATGTTAGCACATTAACGCATGTTAGCATTAGCATTTAGCATTAGCATGTTAGCATTAGCATTTAGCATTAGCATGTTAGCATTAGCATGTTAGCACTAGCATGTTAGCATTAGCATGTTAGCATTATTATGTTAGCATTATCATGCTAGCATGTTAGCATGTTGGCATTAGCATGTTAGCATTAGCATGTTAGCACATTAGCACATGTTGGCATTAGCATGTTAGCATTAGCATGTTAGCACATTAGCGCATTAGCATGTTAGCATTAGCATGTTAGCATTAGCATGTTAGCACTAGCATGTTAGCACTAGCATGTTATCATGCACGTTATCATTAGCATGTTAGCACTAGCATGTTAGCACTAGCATGTTATCATGCATGCTAGCATTAGCATGTTAGCATGCATGTTAGCACTAGCATGTTATCATGCATGCTAGCATTAGCATGTTAGCATTATTATGTTAGCATTATCATGCTAGCATGTTAGCATGTTGGCATTAGCATGTTAGCATTAGCATGTTAGCATGATAGCACTAGCATGTTAGCATGATAGCACTAGCATGTTAGCACTAGCATGTTACCATGTTAGCATGTTAGATAGTATGTTAGCATGCTAGCATGTTATCATGTTAGCATTAGCATGTTTGCATGTTAGCATTGGCATGTTAGCATTGGCATGTTAGCACTAGCATGTTAGCATTAGCATGTTAACATTAGCATGTTAGCACATTAGCACATGTTAGCATTATCATGTTAGCATGTTAGCATTATAATTTTTGCCTTAGCATGTTAGCATTAGCATGTTAGCATCAGCATGTTAGAATTAGCATGTCAACATGCTAACATGCATGCTAACATGCAGCCAATATTATATTACCATTATCATTGATGTGTATGATTTGACGTACTTTGCTCCACAGGTGGACTTGGCTGAGTGTTCCATCCGACCAGATCCTGTGTCTTTTCCCCGTGACTTCTCAGATGCGATGGATGCTGCCGTCCGATCCCATGTTTCCAGCTATGTGGGTCGCCCAGCTATTCCACGTGGCAGCGAGGTAATTTGGATGCAATGTTTATGTTGACATTGAAGCGTTTTAAAAAGTTTCTCTCCCTTTCTGACCCAGATAAATTGGTAAAATCTAAGAATGTTTATACTGTCCAAGAGGCGCTATGTCAAATGGTGATGAAACGGTTTGTGTGCTCTTGCTTACATCAGATGTCCCCTGTTGAACGTCGGGAGAAGAGTGCGGTGAGGCAGAGTCAGCAGCCTGTGCAGTCAGTGAGGGCAAGCATCTGTCAAGCGGACATAACCTACATCAACCCCTATAAGCCTTGGCTAGGCAAGTTGAACAGTCAGTGCACCTGCATGGCGCTCACCTTTCTGGCTTTCCACACTGATGGAGTGCGTTTCGACACATCCTCCCTTGACAAAGTGCTTTATCAGGGAGATGATCTCTACAAAGACAATATACGCCACCTTTTTGTGGAAAACCATGAAGCAAAGCTTACGTTCAGGAATCTGACCATAGAGGAGATGCCAAAACAAGTTGTCGTTGAGAGCAATTTCTACAGTGTCAATATGTGGTATGTGAAAGTTGGTTATGTGAACCCATCAGCCAAACACCACACTAACATACCTAAGGATATGCTGTTTCTGGAGCAGGAACTGAAGTGCCTGTCGCAAGAGGTCACCCATGCTTTCCTGATTGTAAGTCCCGAATGCTTTGCAGTGTTCCGTGACACATCAGGACGTTATGGCGTTTTTGACTCCCATTCGAGATCTGCGACAGGTTTGCCGATGCCTGAAGGAAAAGCTATTCTACTGACGTTCCAAGATCTGAGTGGTTTGGTCCGCCACTTTGACATGCTTTTCAAAGAGCGTTCTCCTTTAGCGCGGTATGAGTTTGTGCCTGTTTCATTTGACCATCACTCCAGCGACGCTCCTGGACCGTCAACAAATGTGACACGTGCGCAAGCTCCTGCAACAATCGACCATGGCTCCAGCGAGATTGCTGCAACGTCAACAAGTGTGACAAGCACACCAGCTACTGCAGCAATCGACCATGTCTCCAGCAAGACTCCTGCACCGTCAACAAATGTGACAATTAGAGCAGCAGTACCAACAGTGCAGAGCAACAGGTGGCATGCAAAGCAGGGTCTGCAGCGAGCGCCACAATTGGTGAGTGCCACTATGTGTCAAGGTGACATACGCACCAATCCTGAGTCAGAGAGGTCAAACACTCAGTGCACCTGCATGGCTCTCACCTTTCTTGCCTACCACAATGAGGGAGTTGGTTTTGACACGGCCTGCCTTGACAAAGTGCTTGTCCAGGGAGATGTTCTCTACGAAGACACAATACAGCATCTGCATTTGGACAATACGCATCAGTCAGATCTCTTGACCATGGAGCAGTTGCCAAATCGGGTCTTCGGCGAGAACAGTGTTTACACCGTTCGCATGGACATGTCAGACCTGAAAGTTGGTCCCTTGAACAAAACAAAAGGAAAGAATTACTCCCTTGCCAAACAGCTGCAGTGCCTGTCAAATGATCTCACCCATGCAGTGTTGATGGTTCATCCTGAATGCTTTGCAGTGTTTCGGGACAGATCAGGACGCTACGGGTTGTTTGATTCACACTCAAGAAATGACTGGGGTATGCCAATATCTGGAGGAAAAGCAATTATGTTGACTTTCCAAAACGTGACTGACTTGGCCTGCCACTTGCGCCTGGTCCTCAAAGGCCGTCCTACTCATGCGTCATATGAGCTCTTGCCTGTTGTCTTTGAAATTGACCAGACACCAGTGGCACCACCTCACAGTGTGCCCTCCCTTGACCACGGCTCCAGTGAGGCACCAGCGGCACCACCTCACAGTGTGCCCTTCTTTGACCACGGCTCCAGTGAGACTCCAGAATATCATCTTTCCAAACTAAATAAAGCAAGGCGAATAAAGAATCAGCGGAAACTTGTGCAGAAACAGCATGAGTACAAGAATGAATCCAGGACCACACGCTGGCTCACTGATGCTGGATTCCGTGAAACACATAAAGCCTTCATGAAAAACTATTGGAAAAAGAGATGGAACACTGATGCTGATTGTCGTGAATCACACAAAAAGAAGCAGAACAACAGATGGAGCACCGATGCTGTTTTCCGTGAATCACGCAAAAAGAAGCATAACAACAGATGGAGCACCGATGCTGTTTTCCGTGAATCACACAAACGGAAGCAGAACAACAGATGGAGCACCGATGCTGTTTTCCGTGAATCACGCAAAAAGAAGCATAACAACAGATGGAGCACCGATGCTGTTTTCCGTGAATCACACAAACGGAAGCAGAACAACAGATGGAGCACCGATGCTGTTTTCCGTGAATCACACAAACGGAAGCAGAACAACAGATGGAGCACCGATGCTGTTTTCCGTGAATCACGCAAACAGAAGCACCATCAAAGATATCACAATGAAGCTGAATTCAGGCGGCGCCATATACAACTGTGCACCAAGAACAAGATGGAGAGACTCGCAGCAGATACTATACTCCGTATCCACCACAAGTTGCAGTGTGCTATGAGACTAAAGAGGAAATCCATACATATTGCAAACCGCCAGTCTCTACGTGAAATGGAAGCTCTTATGAAAGTTCACATGTCGAAATTCCGAGAACGGATTAAATTAGGGCCCACATTTGTGTGTACGGTGTGCCACAGAGTTTTGTTCGGCAATCAGGTCCTATGGTGCAACAGGGCAAAGTACCTCAAATTAAACCAACACCTGGTAACTGCTTGCTTGACAGCCAAGTATGTGCACATATGTGACTGTGAATGCTCAGCCCCGTGTGACGTTGCAAATGAGAGAAAACAGGAGTATATCTGCTACAGCTGTGACGACAACCTAACAAAAGGGAGGATGCCATGCATAGCAGCTGCTAATAAGCTGGAACCAGCACCCATTCCCCTAGAGCTGCAACTGTTGAATTACCTGGAAAGGCAGCTAATCGCAAAGTACATACCCTTTGCTAAAATTATTTCGTTGCCGAAAGGACGGCAAAGGGCAGTGCATGGTCCAGTTGTGTGTGTACCGTCGGAAGTGGAAGCCACGGTGAATGCTCTGCCGAGGTCCAGACATGAAGACCAGCTGTTGCAGGTTAAGCTGAAGCGGAACATCAAGTACAAGGGATATCAGCACTTCCACACGGTGAACATGACAGATGTGCTGGCGGCACTGAGGAAACTGAAAGTGACTCATCCGGAATACCGTGACATAGTCATTAATGATAATGCCACGTTTGACCGCCTCCAGGATGAACTGTCAGTCGATGAGGAAGATGCACAAGAGGCTGTGTCACCTGTTGCTGACACAACAGGTGAACAGCCGTCTAGCGAACAGGAGGAACTTAGACCCGGTCTGATCTTTGACTCTTGCATGCAGCCTCCTGACATCGCACAGGAAATCCTATCGTACGGTGAGGGGGTATTCAGCATCGCTCCAGCCCAAGGAAACAGACCTGTGGGTATTTTCACCGTCCCCAAGCTTGAAAGCATGGCCTTTCCCGTGCAGTTCTCAACCGGAGAGAATACATTAGATGAGGTCAGAGACATCAAATTGTCCCCAAGTAGGTACTTCAATGCGAGGCTCCTTTCTGTCGATACCCGCTTTGCCACCGACCAAACCTACCTCTTCTTCGCGCAGTTTGTGACAGAAACGCAGCAGGCTACCAACAGCATGTCCATCCAGACGCGGAAGGGGAAAAGATATACCAGGGACGGAAGAACGCTGTCAAACAAAATGCTTCAGGACAAAAACGAGGTAGTGAAGCTCGTCCGTAACAGGGATGCGACGCGCTTCATGCAGCCCCTCAGAGGCACTCCGGCGTTCTGGAGCAGAGCGCTTAAAGATCTCCACGCTATGTGCAGACAGCTCGGAAAGCCCAACTGGTTCATCACATTGAGTGCCGCGGAGATGAGGTGGCCAGAAGTCATTAAGGCCATCAAAGCACAACAAGGTGAACAAGGGGACTTCTCAGAGCTAGACTGGGTTGCAAAATGCGACATTCTCCGGAGCAACCCTGTCACTCTCATGCGATTGTTTGAAAAGAGAGTGGACGCAGCCGTCGCTTTTTTGCTGTCGCCTGCACATCCAGTCGGTAAAGTGGAGGATTACTTCTATCGCGTGGAGTTCCAGGCTCGTGGTAGCCCTCACATACACATGATGGTTTGGGTCAAGAATGCACCAGATGCTGAGGATCCTGGTGTTGACGACTTCATAAACAAGTACGTCAGTTGCAGGATGCCTGACCAGTATGCAGACCCCGAGCTCCACAAAATCGTGTCTGAAGTTCAAGTTCACAGCCGGAACCACTCCAGGTCATGCAAGAAAGGAAATGTGACTTGTCGATTTGGGTTCCCCAAACTACCCATGGACGAAACTATCATCGCACTTCCTCGTCTCCTGTCCTCAGATGATGACGATGACGGTCAGAAAGACAACAGCGGCAGTGGCCAGAAAGCTAAATGCAAAAGGCGAAAAGGCTCGCGGAAAGAGACATTGAAACAAAAGGAGGCCAAGGAAAAGCTGGCACCACTGAGAGACATGCTCAATGACCCTGAAGCCTCATTCAGGGATTTGCCAGAACTGCTCAAGAAATGCAACCTTACTCGGGGGCGGTATCTGCAATTTGTCTTTGACCTTAGCACTGTACCGCAAGTTCACCTGAGGCGTCATCCTGATGAGTGCTGGATAAATGCGTACAATCCCCATCTGCTGCGAGTGTGGGACGCCAACATGGACATCCAGTATATACTAGATGATGCATCTTGTGCCCAGTACATGATGGCTTACGTGGCGAAACCGGAACACGAGATGTCCGAGCTCCTCAGCGCAGTCGTTGCGGACGCGCGCAAGTCTAATCCGGACGCCAAAGAAATGGATGAAATGAAGCACATCATGCACACATACGTTCAGCACAGAGAGGTCAGCGCTCAGGAGTCTGTCGCGCGTGTATGCAGTCTCCCGCTTAAAAAGTGCACGCGTCAGGTCATTTTCCTACAGACTGATGAGGATGGCCTGAGAATGAGTCAGCCCATGAGTAAACTGAAGGAGATGGACCCAGACGCAGAAGATGTGTGGATGTCAGGCATTCCCGAGAAGTACTTGAACAGACCAGACGAGCCGGAGTTCGAATACATGTGTCTTGCTGAGTTTGCGTCCGAATACAGGGTTCTGGCCAGCACAAGCAAATTGCAGAACGCACTGCCCCTGCAGAACGACATGGGGTATGTTCAGAAAAGGACCAACCTTGAAAGAGTCGCCGTTATTCGCTTCACTCGATTCTCCGAGCAGAAAAACAAGGAGAAGTACTACAGAGGGATGCTGAAACTGTACTTTCCACACAGAGCAGACAGGGAACTGAAAGGCGAGACCCATGCCACGTATGAGCAGTTCTACGAACATGATCTTGCCAGGACAAGGATTGGATTCCGCGTCCGTGTGAAGGAGATTGTGGATAAGAACAAGGACTTATATGAAGGGCGGGGGAGAATTGTGGATCAGGTACTGGACACGCTTGCGGAAGAAGGAGCAGTTTTCAATGCGTGGAACACTTTTGCGCCAGAGGTCGAGGTCGACCGTTTGGAGTGCATCAGCCTTCGGAAACCCAGCGATCCCCACGAGCGACAAGAGCGAGACGAGGTTCCCGAATACCAAGTCCATCCCGACGCCAGTAAAGCGATGCCAGTGATCGATGCTCCCGAATTGAGCCCGGACTATGTCAGGAGCATGTACCGGAGCCTCAACGAAACGCAAGCGTCCATCTTCTACACCGTGCGTCAATGGTGTTTGAAGCGCGTCTTGCGTGACGACCCTGAGCCCTTTCTTTATTTCATCTCTGGGGGTGCTGGCTGTGGCAAATCCCATGTCATCAAGTGCATTTATCAGGAGGGTACCAAGATTCTCCGCCAACTGCCCAGTTATCGCAACGAAGCAGACATGACCCAGCCCTTGGTGCTGCTGTCAGCGTTTACCGGCACTGCGGCTTTCAACATCAATGGACGAACCCTGCACTCCTTGCTGAAGCTGCCGAGAAGTTTGAAGGAACAGTATGTTTCACTTGGAAATGCACTGGACGACGTGAGAGGGGTATTGGCCCACGCCGAGATCTTGATCATTGATGAGATATCCATGGTCTCCCAGGAGCTCTTTAACTTTGTCAACTTGCGATTGCAGCAGATCAAGGGCAACAGGAAACCCTTTGGTGGCATGTCTGTCCTCGCAGTTGGAGACTTCTACCAGCTGCCACCCGTTGGTAATAGCAAAGCGCTCTGCATTGTCAACGAGGCTGTGCCAGGTGTCTGGGCAGATTTTCAGATGGTCGACCTTACCGAGATCATGCGTCAGAAAGATGATCTCATTTTCGCCGAACTCTTGAACAGGCTGAGAGTAAAGGGGAAGGCGGACGCTCTGAGTGCCCACGACAGTTGTCTGCTCGCACAGGCTGTGGCTGAAAGCAAAGACTGCCCACGTGATGTCCTTCATATCTTTGCGACAAACAAGGAGGTCGATGCCCACAACGATGTGGTCATCACCGAGCTCGGCACCCAGATTTCCACGATTCAAGCTCAAGATTATCGGAAGTACGGAAACTCCGAAGACATGACGCCGCTGGTCTGTCCCTTCAGAGGCAACTCGAGGGAGTTGCCGTCAACCTTCCAAGCTGCTGAAGGAGCGCGAGTCATGGTCATCAGGAATCTAGACGTTGAAGATGGGATGGTAAACGGGACCTTTGGAACAATAGCCAACATTGTCACAACCACTGCAAACGGGCAGACCGTTGTGGATTTGCTTGGCCTCCAACTGGACAATCCCACGGCAGGTCGGACGTTCCGCAGGAAGATTCAAGGGCCAACTGATGACCTGGTGTACATCGAAAGGTTTGAGGAGAGACTGACCAAATCAACGGTGGTGCGACGGCAGTTTCCCATCAAACTTGCCTTTGGGTGTACAGCCCACAAAGTGCAAGGCATGACCATGGATTATGCAGTGGTGTCTCTGAAGCACATCTTTCAACCCGGAATGGCCTATGTCGCCCTGAGCCGAACAACCTCCCTTCAAGGGCTCAAAATCACAGACTTCAACGAGAAGAAGATTTATGCCAACCCAGACATAAAGGCGGCAATGGAGAGCATGACTCGTGCTTCGTTCCAAATGACGAGACCACTGTTGCACTTTGTCAAGTCAGCAGACAACATCGGCCCGACGTTGACCATCGTGCATCACAACGCACAGGGGCTAATGTCGCACATTGGGGACGTGAAAGCGCACCACGAATTCAGACACGCCGATGTGTTGTGCATGACAGAGACCCATTTGACTGGATCCTCCGTTCCCCCTGGCATCGAGCTGGAGGGATACCATGTGTTTGCACGCAACAGACACGTGTCGTACACCAACACTAAGGACATTGCTACAGAAAGGGGAGGTGGAGTCGCGGTCTACTACAGAAGTAGTCTTCTAGCAGACGCCCGGAGGGCCGTTCACAATGTCACCGATCTCGAGTTTGCAGTCGTCAGAGTTGAGGCCCCAGTCAAAGCGCTCATAGCCACTGTCTACAGACCCCCCAAATACAGGAAAAGCGCCTTTTGTCTCAACCTTGGCCGCCTCTTGGAATCCTTGGCCTTGATGGACTGCCAGCCTGTTGTTGTCTGTGGAGACTTCAATGAGGACCTGCTCAAGACGGACCGGAAACTAGTTAAGGAGGAGTTTGAGTCCAAAGGCTACAGCCAGCTGATCTCCACTGCAACAACCGAAAATAATACCCTGATTGATCACATCTACATATCACAACCAGGGTATTGCCTTCAGTCGGGTGTACTGCACACATACTACAGTTATCACGATGCCGTCTACTGCGTGTTGACTTCAAGCCGGCCATCAGCATGCTAAATGACCCATCCGCCTCGCCTGTCAGTCACATGCCAGCAAGCCCACCGACAGCCGTCACATGAAAGCCAGCCATCAGCCGTCCATCAGCCTGCCACCGTAAAGCTCAACGACAGCTGAGGAACAAATCGGAAGACCCAAGGGATCTCTAGGTCTCCATCGTCACTCCCAGTCATCCGGGTTCTCCATACATCTGGCCAGTTTGTTCCCCATATTGCCTGTCACCATGCGCTGGCTCATACTACAGTTATCACGATGCCGTCTACTGCGTGTTGACTTCAAGCCAGCCATCAGCATCCCAAACGACCCATCCGCCAGTCAGTCACATGCCAGCAAGCCCACCCGACAGCCTGTCAGTCACATCACATCACAGCCAGCCATTAACCGTCCATCAGCCTGCCACCGTAAAGCTCAACGACAGCTGAGGAACAAATCGGAAGACCCAAGGGATCTCTAGGTCTCCATCGTCACTCCCAGTCATCCGGGTTCTCCATACATCTGGCCAGTTTGTTCCCCATATTGCCTGTCACCATGCGCTGGCTCATACTACAGTTATCACGATGCCATATACTGCATGTTGACTTCAAGCCAGCCATCAGCATCCCAAACGACCCATCCGCCAGTCAGTCACATGCCAGCAAGCCCACCCGACAGCCTGTCAGTCACATCACATCACAGCCAGCCATTAACCGTCCATCAGCCTGCCACCGTAAAGCTCAACGACAGCTGAGGAACAAATCGGAAGACCCAAGGGATCTCTAGGTCTCCATCGTCACTCCCAGTCATCCGGGTTCTCCATACATCTGGCCAGTTTGTTCCCCATATTGCCTTTCACCATGCGCTGGCTCATACTACAGTTATCACAATGCCATATACTGCGTGTTGACTTCAAGCCAGCCATCAGCATCCCAAACGACCCATCCGCCAGTCAGTCACATGCCAGCAAGCCCACCCGACAGCCTGTCAGTCACATCACATCACAGCCAGCCATTAACCGTCCATCAGCCTGCCACCGTAAAGCTCAACGACAGCTGAGCAACAAATCGGAAGACCCAAGGGATCTCTAGGTCTCCATCGTCACTCCCAGTCATCCGGGTTCTCCATACATCTGGCCAGTTTGTTCCCCATATTGCCTTTCACCATGCGCTGGCTCATACTACAGTTATCACAATGCCATATACTGCGTGTTGACTTCAAGCCAGCCATCAGCATCCCAAACGACCCATCCGCCAGTCAGTCACATGCCAGCAAGCCCACCCGACAGCCTGTCAGTCACATCACAGCCAGCCATTAACCGTCCATCAGCCTGCCACCGTAAAGCTCAACGACAGCTGAGGAACAAATCGGAAGACCCAAGGGATCTCTAGGTCTCCATCGTCACTCCCAGTCATCCGGGTTCTCCATACATCTGGCCAGTTTGTTCCCCATATTGCCTGTCACCATGCGCTGGCTCATACTACAGTTATCACGATGCCGTCTACTGCGTGTTGACTTCAAGCCAGCCATCAGCATCCCAAACGACCCATCCGCCAGTCAGTCACATGCCAGCAAGCCCACCCGACAGCCTGTCAGTCACATCACATCACAGCCAGCCATTAACCGTCCATCAGCCTGCCACCGTAAAGCTCAACGACAGCTGAGGAACAAATCGGAAGACCCAAGGGATCTCTAGGTCTCCATCGTCACTCCCAGTCATCCGGGTTCTCCATACATCTGGCCAGTTTGTTCCCCATATTGCCTGTCACCATGCGCTGGCTCATACTACAGTTATCACGATGCCGTCTACTGCGTGTTGACTTCAAGCCAGCCAATCAGCATGCCAAACGACCCATCCACCTGTCAGTCACATGCCGGCCAGCCATCAGCCTAGCATGCCAAACGACCCATCCGCCTGTCAGTCACATGCCAGCAAGCCCTTCCGACAGCCTGTCGCTCACATGACAGCCAGCCATCAGCCGTCCATCAGCCTGCCACCGTAAAGCTCAACGACAACTGAGGAACAAATGGGAAGACCCAAGGGATCTCTAGGCCGTCCTCAGATGAGCTCTCCATCGTCACTCCCAGTCATCCGGGTTCTCCATACATCTGGCCAGTTCGTTCCCCATATTGCCTTTCACCATGCGCTGGCTGCACTCTCCGCACACTCCATCAGTTCCTCGCCTTGGATGGTGTCCCCCTCCCCCCCCCCCCCCCCCCTTGGATCTGTCCTGTGTCTCCCGCCATGTTTGTCCTGTGACCATTCCCACCTCCATGTTTGCACCATTCCCACTTCCCTGTGTTTGTCCTGTGTTCGTCCCATGCCCCCTCTCCCCCGGTTTGTCTTGTGTCTCCCACCAATGTCCCCCCATGCTTGTCCTGTTACTCCCCCTGTTTGTCTCTTGTGTCCCCCTGCTTGTGTACCGTCTTTGTCTTGTGTATCTGTCTTCCCTCAGTATTTGTCCCGTGTCTCTGTGTCTTCCCTCCGTCTATGTTCCGTTTGTTGGTCCCCCCTCCCTGTTTGTTCTGTTTGTCTTGTGTCTCTGTCTCACCTCTGTGTTTGTTCCGTGTGTTTTTCTGTTTCCCCTGTGTTTGACCAATATCTGTGTCTCCCCTCTGTTTGTTCCATGTTTTTAATGTTTAACCCTGTGTGTTTGTCCCATACCTCTGTTTTTTGTGTTTGTTCCGTGTCCTCACCGTGTTTCTCCCACCTGTGTTTGTCTTGTGTTTGTCGCTGTGTTTGTCCCGTGAACCCCCCCTGTCATGTTTGTCCCCTGTCTCCCCCACCCTCATGTGTCCCCCACTCTCGGCCTGCACCTTGTCGTGGTGAGTGGGCTTTAAACCAAGACAGGCCTTTAAGCAGAAATACAAGATGGTTCAATTTCCAGCTCACTTAAAGGTTCTAAGGCTAATTACGGTCTACATTTAGCTGACATTTGTTTTTTTACCCAGTCAGCACGCTATGTGGATAGCCCAAGGTTTGGTGTTGCTGCTGTATTATGATGTTAACTTCATCTTCTCGTTGTGACAGGAACCAGGCTGGGGGTGTTCCTGTGTGCCTAGATGTTCCGGGGACCCCCACATGCAACAACAAACTCCAAATGCAACCAACCAACCAACCAACCAACCAAACACTTGTCATGCCAACATGCTAATGCTAACATGCTAACATGCTCATGCTAACATGCTAACATGCTAGCATGCTAATGCTAATGCTAGCATGCTAATGCTAATGCTAGCATGCTAATGCTAGCATGCTAACATGCTAATGCTAACATGCTAATGCTAACATGCTAATGCTAACATGCTAACGCTAACATGCTAATGCTAACATGCTAATGCTAATATGCTAATGCTAACATGCTAAAATGCTAATGCCAACATGCTAATGCTAATGCCAACATGCTAATGCTAACATGCTAATGCTAACATGCTAACATGCTAATGCTAACATGCTAATGCTAACATGCTAATGCTAACATGCTAACATGCTTATGCTAACATGCTAATGCTAACATGCTAATGCTAACATGCTAATGCTAATATGCTAATGCTAGCATGCTAACATGCTAATGCTAACATGCTAATGCTAACATGCTAATGCTAACATGCTAACATGCTAATGCTAACATGCTAATGCTAACATGCTAATATGCTAATGTTAACATGCTAATGCTAACATGCTAATGCTAACATGCTAATGCTAATATGCTAACATGCTAATGCTAACATGCTAATGCTAACATGCTAATGCTAACATGCTAACATGCTAACATGCTAATGCTAACATGCTAATGCTAACATGCTAATGCTAACATGCTAATGCTAACATGCTAATGCTAATATGCTAATGCTAACATGCTAAAATGCTAATGCCAACATGCTAATGCTAATGCCAACATGCTAATGCTAACATGCTAATGCTAACATGCTAACATGCTAATGCTAACATGCTAATGCTAACATGCTAATGCTAATATGCTAATGTTAACATGCTAATGCTAACATGCTAATGCTAACATGCTAATGCTAATATGCTAACATGCTAATGCTAACATGCTAATGCTAACATGCTAATGCTAACATGCTAATGCTAACATGCTAATGCTAATATGCTAACATGCTAATGCTAACATGCTAATGCTAATATGCTAATGCTAGCATGCTAACATGCTAATGCTAACATGCTAATGCTAACATGCTCATGCTAACATGCTAATGCTAACATGCTAATGCTAATATGCTAATGTTAACATGCTAATGCTAACATGCTAATGCTAACATGCTAATGCTAATATGCTAACATGCTAATGCTAACATGCTAATGCTAATATGCTAACATGCTAATGCTAACATGCTAATGCTAACATGCTAATGCTAACATGCTAATGCTAACATGCTAATGCTAACATGCTAATGCTAATATGCTAACATGCTAATGCTAACATGCTAATGCTAACATGCTAATGCTAACATGCTAATGCTAACATGCTAATGCTAACATGCTAATGCTAACATGCTAACATGCTAATGCTAACATGCTAATGCTAACATGCTAACATGCTAATGCTAACATGCTAATGCTAACATGCTAACATGCTAACATGCTAATGCTAACATGCTAATGCTAACATGCTAATGCTAACATGCTAATGCTAACATGCTAACATGCTAATGCTAACATGCTAATGCTAATATGCTAATGCTAACATGCTAAAATGCTAATGCTAACATGCTAATGCTAATATGCTAACATGCTAATGCTAACATGCTAATGCTAACATGCTAATGCTAACATGCTAACATGCTAATGCTAACATGCTAATGCTAACATGCTAACATGCTAATGCTAACATGCTAATGCTAACATGCTAATGCTAACATGATAACATGCTAAAATGCTAACATGCTAACATGGTAACATGCTAATGCTAACATGCTAATGCTAACATGCTAACATGCTAATGCTAACATGCTAATGCTAACATGTTAATGCTAACATGCTAATGCTAATATGCTAATGTTAACATGCTAATGCTAACATGCTAATGCTAACATGCTAATGCTAATATGCTAACATGCTAATGCTAACATGCTAATGCTAATATGCTAACATGCTAATGCTAACATGCTAATGCTAACATGCTAATGCTAACATGCTAATGCTAACATGCTAATGCTAATATGCTAACATGCTAATGCTAACATGCTAATGCTAACATGCTAATGCTAATATGCTAATGCTAACATGCTAAAATGCTAATGCCAACATGCTAATGCTAATGCCAACATGCTAATGCTAACATGCTAATGCTAACATGCTAACATGCTAATGCTAACATGCTAATGCTAACATGCTAATGCTAATATGCTAATGTTAACATGCTAATGCTAACATGCTAATGCTAACATGCTAATGCTAATATGCTAACATGCTAATGCTAACATGCTAACATGCTAATGCTAACATGCTAATGCTAACATGCTAATGCTAACATGCTAATGCTAATATGCTAACATGCTAATGCTAACATGCTAATGCTAATATGCTAATGCTAGCATGCTAACATGCTAATGCTAACATGCTAATGCTAACATGCTAACATGCTCATGCTAACATGCTAATGCTAACATGCTAACATGCTTATGCTAACATGCTAATGCTAACATGCTAATGCTAACATGCTAATGCTAATATGCTAATGCTAGCATGCTAACATGCTAATGCTAACATGCTAATGCTAACATGCTAATGCTAACATGCTAACATGCTAATGCTAACATGCTAATGCTAACATGCTAATATGCTAATGTTAACATGCTAATGCTAACATGCTAATGCTAACATGCTAATGCTAATATGCTAACATGCTAATGCTAACATGCTAATGCTAACATGCTAATGCTAACATGCTAACATGCTAACATGCTAATGCTAACATGCTAATGCTAACATGCTAATGCTAACATGCTAATGCTAACATGCTAATGCTAATATGCTAATGCTAACATGCTAAAATGCTAATGCCAACATGCTAATGCTAATGCCAACATGCTAATGCTAACATGCTAATGCTAACATGCTAACATGCTAATGCTAACATGCTAATGCTAACATGCTAATGCTAATATGCTAATGTTAACATGCTAATGCTAACATGCTAATGCTAACATGCTAATGCTAATATGCTAACATGCTAATGCTAACATGCTAATGCTAACATGCTAATGCTAACATGCTAATGCTAACATGCTAATGCTAATATGCTAACATGCTAATGCTAACATGCTAATGCTAATATGCTAATGCTAGCATGCTAACATGCTAATGCTAACATGCTAATGCTAACATGCTCATGCTAACATGCTAATGCTAACATGCTAATGCTAATATGCTAATGTTAACATGCTAATGCTAACATGCTAATGCTAACATGCTAATGCTAATATGCTAACATGCTAATGCTAACATGCTAATGCTAATATGCTAACATGCTAATGCTAACATGCTAATGCTAACATGCTAATGCTAACATGCTAATGCTAACATGCTAATGCTAATATGCTAACATGCTAATGCTAACATGCTAATGCTAACATGCTAATGCTAACATGCTAATGCTAACATGCTAATGCTAACATGCTAATGCTAACATGCTAACATGCTAATGCTAACATGCTAATGCTAACATGCTAACATGCTAATGCTAACATGCTAATGCTAACATGCTAACATGCTAACATGCTAATGCTAACATGCTAATGCTAACATGCTAATGCTAACATGCTAATGCTAACATGCTAACATGCTAATGCTAACATGCTAATGCTAATATGCTAATGCTAACATGCTAAAATGCTAATGCTAACATGCTAATGCTAATATGCTAACATGCTAATGCTAACATGCTAATGCTAACATGCTAATGCTAACATGCTAACATGCTAATGCTAACATGCTAATGCTAACATGCTAACATGCTAATGCTAACATGCTAATGCTAACATGCTAATGCTAACATGATAACATGCTAAAATGCTAACATGCTAACATGGTAACATGCTAATGCTAACATGCTAATGCTAACATGCTAACATGCTAATGCTAACATGCTAATGCTAACATGTTAATGCTAACATGCTAATGCTAATATGCTAATGTTAACATGCTAATGCTAACATGCTAATGCTAACATGCTAATGCTAATATGCTAACATGCTAATGCTAACATGCTAATGCTAATATGCTAACATGCTAATGCTAACATGCTAATGCTAACATGCTAATGCTAACATGCTAATGCTAACATGCTAATGCTAATATGCTAACATGCTAATGCTAACATGCTAATGCTAACATGCTAATGCTAATATGCTAATGCTAACATGCTAAAATGCTAATGCCAACATGCTAATGCTAATGCCAACATGCTAATGCTAACATGCTAATGCTAACATGCTAACATGCTAATGCTAACATGCTAATGCTAACATGCTAATGCTAATATGCTAATGTTAACATGCTAATGCTAACATGCTAATGCTAACATGCTAATGCTAATATGCTAACATGCTAATGCTAACATGCTAACATGCTAATGCTAACATGCTAATGCTAACATGCTAATGCTAACATGCTAATGCTAATATGCTAACATGCTAATGCTAACATGCTAATGCTAATATGCTAATGCTAGCATGCTAACATGCTAATGCTAACATGCTAATGCTAACATGCTAACATGCTCATGCTAACATGCTAATGCTAACATGCTAATGCTAATATGCTAATGTTAACATGCTAATGCTAACATGCTAATGCTAACATGCTAATGCTAATATGCTAACATGCTAATGCTAACATGCTAATGCTAATATGCTAACATGCTAATGCTAACATGCTAATGCTAACATGCTAATGCTAACATGCTAATGCTAACATGCTAATGCTAATATGCTAACATGCTAATGCTAACATGCTAATGCTAACATGCTAATGCTAACATGCTAATGCTAACATGCTAATGCTAACATGCTAATGCTAACATGCTAACATGCTAATGCTAACATGCTAATGCTAACATGCTAACATGCTAATGCTAACATGCTAATGCTAACATGCTAACATGCTAACATGCTAATGCTAACATGCTAATGCTAACATGCTAATGCTAACATGCTAATGCTAACATGCTAACATGCTAATGCTAACATGCTAATGCTAATATGCTAATGCTAACATGCTAAAATGCTAATGCTAACATGCTAATGCTAATATGCTAACATGCTAATGCTAACATGCTAATGCTAACATGCTAATGCTAACATGCTAACATGCTAATGCTAACATGCTAATGCTAACATGCTAACATGCTAATGCTAACATGCTAATGCTAACATGCTAATGCTAACATGATAACATGCTAAAATGCTAACATGCTAACATGGTAACATGCTAATGCTAACATGCTAATGCTAACATGCTAACATGCTAATGCTAACATGCTAATGCTAACATGTTAATGCTAACATGCTAACATGCTAATGCTAACATGCTAATGCTAACATGCTAATGCTAACATGCTAATGCTAACATGTTAACATGTTAATGCTAACATGCTAAAATGCTAATGCTAACATGCTAATGCTAACATGCTAATATGCTAACATGCTAATGCTAACATGCTAATGCTAACATGCTAACATGCTAACATGCTAATGCTAACATGATAATATGCTAATGCTAACATGCTAACATGTTAACGCTAACATGCTAATGCTAACATGCTAATGCTAACATGCTAAGGGGTCCATTTGGTTTCGCTCAGGGGGGCGGCCCGATTCTGGCGAGCCGCCCCGCGTCCGAAACGGTTGAGAAATGACAGAGTTACGTGTTTCCCCGAATTTCTCTATTGACTTTCAATGTGTGTGTGTGCGTGCACATGTGTGCATGTGCGTGTGTGCGAGAGTTGGTCAGGTGACCTTGAATCATTAACAAAGTATCATTTTCACCTGGGCTAGTCTATGCAATGCAAACAGTATTGAAAGGTAAAGCACACTGACTCTCTATGAGAGATCGTATGTCCGAACAAATTGCTCTATCGCAAAAAGTAAAAGTCGAATGCGATTTTTGTTTTCCCCGTGAGTGACCCGAGGCATTGAGGTACGCCGTGTGCGATCGTGGTATTGGTACGATAAAAAACGTGGTTATAAGTGCGAGTTAAGAATTGTGCTTGTGATGAAAAAATTGCTGACTCATTCAGGCATTTAACATGGAGTTTATGACACATTATGATGGTACACCTGTCGCTTTCAGGGCTGTAGTTCACGTACTGTATGTATCTGTGCTATGGTTTTGACATTGGGTGAAAGAGGACGAGTGTGGCTACAAAATTACCGAAACCCATGCGTGTAAAGTGAATATTTTGGCCGTGAGGACGATTTGTTCGGAGAATTTCGGTATAGTCTTCACATTGGCTTCTCACTCTGATCCGCTCTCTCTCTGGGCGTGCGACACTCTGAGTCGAGAATATTGCTCAGACCACACACACTTTGAACTGCGATAGCGGGCAAACCGTGCAACGTATTCGAATTCCGTCTGAACCACCACAAAGTCGATGGCCTCGTGTGCTGTTTGACGTTTAAATCGTGTTTCTACGTAACAGTATGCCAGAGCAATGTGGCTCCAAAGTAACGTGTCGTTTTCTGTTTTTCCACGCGTTTCCCCATCGACTTTGAATGGGGCATTTTTCGCGTCGTTTATTGCGAATTACGTGGGCACGGTAACACGAATCGGAAAGAAAAGCACAAGCACACCATTCCCGGCCGAGCCGCACGTTTTGATGTATATATTGCGGGGCTTTGGCAAACCGTGCGGCCGGCCGTAGACGTCGAAGTTTCGCGTATTGATAATTATAATTATTACGATTAAGTATGCGTTTTAGATTTCAACCTGTGTTTCTGCCATTGCATGGCAGGCACCCAGAATAATTATTATAATCAAGCTGCAGGCACCCAGTCAAATTTCCTGAAATTTGTTTCTAGTTCTGGGTGCCTGCCATGCAATGGCAGAAACACAGGTTGAAATCTAAAACGCATACTTAATAATTATTATAATCAATACGCGAAACTTCGACGTCTACGGCCGGCCGCACGGTTTGCCAAAGCCCCGCAATATATACATCAAAACGTGCGGCTCGGCCGGGAATGGTGTGCTTGTGCTTTTCTTTCCGATTCGTGTTACCGTGCCCACGTAATTCGCAATAAACGACGCGAAAAATGCCCCATTCAAAGTCGATGGGGAAACGCGTGGAAAAACAGAAAACGACACGTTACTTTGGAGCCACATTGCTCTGGCATACTGTTACGTAGAAACACGATTTAAACGTCAAACAGCACACGAGGCCATCGACTTTGTGGTGGTTCAGACGGAATTCGAATACGTTGCACGGTTTGCCCGCTATCGCAGTTCAAAGTGTGTGTGGTCTGAGCAATATTCTCGACTCAGAGTGTCGCACGCCCAGAGAGAGAGCGGATCAGAGTGAGAAGCCAATGTGAAGACTATACCGAAATTCTCCGAACAAATCGTCCTCACGGCCAAAATATTCACTTTACACGCATGGGTTTCGGTAATTTTGTAGCCACACTCGTCCTCTTTCACCCAATGTCAAAACCATAGCACAGATACATACAGTACGTGAACTACAGCCCTGAAAGCGACAGGTGTACCATCATAATGTGTCATAAACTCCATGTTAAATGCCTGAATGAGTCAGCAATTTTTTCATCACAAGCACAATTCTTAACTCGCACTTATAACCACGTTTTTTATCGTACCAATACCACGATCGCACACGGCGTACCTCAATGCCTCGGGTCACTCACGGGGAAAACAAAAATCGCATTCGACTTTTACTTTTTGCGATAGAGCAATTTGTTCGGACATACGATCTCTCATAGAGAGTCAGTGTGCTTTACCTTTCAATACTGTTTGCATTGCATAGACTAGCCCAGGTGAAAATGATACTTTGTTAATGATTCAAGGTCACCTGACCAACTCTCGCACACGCGCGCACACATGCACATGCACGCACATGCACACATGTGCACGCACACACACATTGAAAGTCAATAGAGAAATTCGGGGAAACACGTAACTCTGTCATTTCTCAACCGTTTCGGATGCGGGGCGGCTCGCCAGAACCGGGCCGCCCCCCTGAGCGAAACCAAATGGACCCCTTAGCATGTTAGCATTAGCATGTTAGCGTTAGCATGTTAGCATTAGCATATTAGCATGTTAGCATGTTAGCATTAGCATGTTAGCATTAGCATGTTAGCATGTTAGCATTAGCATATTAGCATGTTAGCATGTTAGCATGTTAGCGTTAGCATGTTAGCATTAGCATATTAGCATGTTAGCATGTTAGCATTAGCATGTTAGCATTAGCATGTTAGCATGTTAGCATTAGCATATTAGCATGTTAGCATGTTAGCATGTTAGCATTAGCATGTTAGCATTTTAGCATTAGCATGTTAGCATGTTAGCATTAGCATGTTAGCATGTTAGCATTAGCATGTTAGCATGTTAGCATTAGCATGTTAGCATGTTAGCATTAGCATGTTAGCATTAGCATGTTAGCATTAGCATGTTAGCATGTTAGCATGTTAGCATTAGCATGTTAGCATGTTAGCATTAGCATTAGCATGTTAGCATGTTACCATGTTAGCATAAGCATGTTAGCATGTTAGCATGTTAGCATTAGCATGTTAGCATGTTAGCATGTTAGCATTAGCATGTTAGCATGTTAGCATTAGCATGTTAGCATGTTAGCATTAGCATGTTAGCATGTTAGCTTTAGCATGTTAGCATTAGTATGTTAGCATGTTAGCATGTTAGCATGTTAGCATTAGCATGTTAGCATTAGCATGTTAGCATGTTAGCATTAGCATGTTAGCATGTTAGCATTAGCATGTTAGCATGTTAGCATTAGCATATTAGCATGTTAGCATGTTAGCATTAGCATGTTAGCATTTTAGCATTAGCATGTTAGCATGTTAGCATTAGCATGTTAGCATTAGCATGTTAGCATGTTAGCTTTAGCATGTTAGCATTAGCATGTTAGCATGTTAGCATTAGCATGTTAGCATTAGCATGTTAGCATTAGCATGTTAGCATTAGCATGTTAGCATGTTAGCATTAGCATGTTAGCATGTTAGCATGTTAGCATTAGCATGTTAGCATGTTACCATGTTAGCATTAGCATGTTAGCATGTTAGCATGTTAGCATTAGCATGTTAGCATGTTAGCATGTTAGCATGTTAGCATTAGCATGTTAGCATGTTAGCTTTAGCATGTTAGCATTAGCATGTTAGCATTAGCATGTTAGCATGTTAGCATTAGCATGTTAGCATTAGCATGTTAGCACTAGCATGTTAGCATTAGCATGTTAGCATTAGCATGTTAGCATTAGCATGTTAGCATGTTAGCATTAGCATGTTAGCATTAGCATGTTAGCATTAGCATATTAGCATGTTAGCATTAGCATATTAGCATGTTAGCATTAGCATTTTAGCATGTTAGCATTAGCATGTTAGCATTAGCATGTTAGTATTAGCATGTTAGCATTAGAATGTTGGTGGCAACGTAATGTGCAATAAACTTAGACAAAATACCCCATTGAAAGTCAACCAAATGGACCCTTACAGGGTCTGAGAGGCTAAATGTCATCAAATGGTGGTCCGTGGCTCAAATGCTGCACAGACTTGGCGAGCTGCAGGCACCCAGTCAAATTTCCTGAAATTTGTTTCTAGTTAAGTATGCGTTTTAGATTTCAACCTGTGTTTCTGCCATTGCATGGCAGGCACCCAGAATAATTATTATAATCAATACGCGAAACTTCGACGTCTACGGCCGGCCGCACGGTTTGCCAAAGCCCCGCAATATATACATCAAAACGTGCGGCTCGGCCGGGAATGGTGTGCTTGTGCTTTTCTTTCCGATTCGTGTTACCGTGCCCACGTAATTCGCAATAAACGACGCGAAAAATGCCCCATTCAAAGTCGATGGGGAAACGCGTGGAAAAACAGAAAACGACACGTTACTTTGGAGCCACATTGCTCTGGCATACTGTTACGTAGAAACACGATTTAAACGTCAAACAGCACACGAGGCCATCGACTTTGTGGTGGTTCAGACGGAATTCGAATACGTTGCACGGTTTGCCCGCTATCGCAGTTCAAAGTGTGTGTGGTCTGAGCAATATTCTCGACTCAGAGTGTCGCACGCCCAGAGAGAGAGCGGATCAGAGTGAGAAGCCAATGTGAAGACTATACCGAAATTCTCCGAACAAATCGTCCTCACGGCCAAAATATTCACTTTACACGCATGGGTTTCGGTAATTTTGTAGCCACACTCGTCCTCTTTCACCCAATGTCAAAACCATAGCACAGATACATACAGTACGTGAACTACAGCCCTGAAAGCGACAGGTGTACCATCATAATGTGTCATAAACTCCATGTTAAATGCCTGAATGAGTCAGCAATTTTTTCATCACAAGCACAATTCTTAACTCGCACTTATAACCACGTTTTTTATCGTACCAATACTACGATCGCACACGGCGTACCTCAATGCCTCGGGTCACTCACGGGGAAAACAAAAATCGCATTCGACTTTTACTTTTTGCGATAGAGCAATTTGTTCGGACATACGTTCTCTCATAGAGAGTCAGTGGGCTTTTAACTTGCAATACTGTTTGCATTTGCATAGACTAGCCCAGGTGAAAATGATACTTTGTTAATGATTCAAGGTCACCTGACCAACTCTCACACACGCGCGCACACATGCACATGCACGCACATGCACACATGTGCACGCACACACACATTGAAAGTCAATAGAGAAATTCGGGGAAACACGTAACTCTGTCATTTCTCAACCGTTTCGGACGCGGGGCGGCTCGCCAGAATCGGGCCGCCCCCCTGAGCGAAACCAAATGGACCCCTTAGCATGTTAGCATTAGCATGTTAGCGTTAGCATGTTAGCATGTTAGCATTAGCATATTAGCATGTTAGCATGTTAGCATTAGCATGTTAGCATGTTAGCATTATCATGTTAGCATTAGCATATTAGCATGTTAGCATTAGCATGTTAGCATGTTAGCATTAGCATGTTAGCATTAGCATGTTAGCATTAGCATGTTAGCATGTTAGCATGTTAGCTTTAGCATGTTAGCATTAGCATGTTAGCATGTTAGCATGTTAGCATGTTAGCATTAGCATGTTAGCATGTTAGCATTAGCATGTTAGCATTAGCATGTTAGCATTAGCATGTTAGCATGTTAGCATGTTAGCATTAGCATGTTAGCATGTTAGCCTTAGCATGTTAGCATTAGCATATTAGCATGTTAGCATTAGCATGTTAGCATATTAGCATGTTAGCATTAGCATGTTAGCATGTTAGCATGTTAGCATTAGCATGTTAGCATGTTAGCATTAGCATGTTAGCATGTTAGCATGTTAGCATGTTAGCATTAGCATGTTAGCATTAGCATGTTAGCATTAGCATGTTAGCATGTTAGCATTAGCATGTTAGCATGTTAGCATGTTAGCATTAGCATGTTAGCATGTTAGCATTAGCATGTTAGCATGTTAGCATTAGCATGTTAGCATTAGCATGTTAGCATGTTAGCATTAGCATATTAGCATGTTAGCATTAGCATGTTAGCATATTAGCATGTTAGCATTAGCATGTTAGCATGTTAGCATGAGCATGTTAGCATGTTAGCATTAGCATGTTAGCATAAGCATATTAGCATATTAGCATATTAGCATGTTAGCATTAGCATGTTAGCATGTTAGCATTAGCATGTTAACATTAGCATGTTAGCATGTTAGCATTAACATGCTAACATTAGCATGTTAGCATGTTAGCATTAGCATGTTAGCATTAGCATGTTAGCATGTTAGCATTAGCATGTTAGCATGTTAGCATGAGCATGTTAGCATGTTAGCATGTTAGCATTAGCATGTTAGCATGTTAGCATTAGCATGTTAGCATTAGCATGTTAGCATTAGCATGTTAGCATTAGCATGTTAGCATGTTAGCAATAGCATGTTTAGCATGTTAGCATTAGCATGTTAGCATTAGCATGTTAGCATGTTAGCATTAGCATGTTAGCATTAGCATGTTAGCATTAGCATGTTAGCATTAGCATGTTAGCATGTTAGCAATAGCATGTTTAGCATGTTAGCATTAGCATGTTAGCATTAGCATGTTAGCATGTTAGCATTAGCATGTTAGCATTAGCATGTTAGCATTAGCATGTTAGCATGTTAGCATTAGCATGTTAGCATGTTAGCATTAGCATATTAGCATGTTAGCATTAGCATGTTAGCATTAGAATTTTAGCATGTTAGCATGTTAGCATTAACATGTTAGCATTAGCATGTTAGTATTAGAATGTTGGTGGCAACGTAATGTGCAATAAACTTAGACAAAATACCCCATTGAAAGTCAACCAAATGGACCCTTACAGGGTCTGAGAGGCTAAATGTCATCAAATGGTGGTCCGTGGCTCAAATGCTGCACAGACTTGGCGAGCTGCAGGCACCCAGTCAAATTTCCTGAAATTTGTTTCTAGTTAAGTATGCGTTTTAGATTTCAACCTGTGTTTCTGCCATTGCATGGCAGGCACCCAGAACTAGAAACAAATTTCAGGAAATTTGACTGGGTGCCTGCAGCTCGCCAAGTCTGTGCAGCATTTGAGCCACGGACCACCATTTGATGACATTTAGCCTCTCAGACCCTGTAAGGGTCCATTTGGTTGACTTTCAATGGGGTATTTTGTCTAAGTTTATTGCACATTACGTTGCCACCAACATTACATACAGTACATACATTGCATTCCATTACATACATTGCCACCAACATTTGATGACATTTAGCCTCTCAGACCCATTTGAGCCACGGACCACCAGATGACATTCAGCCTCTCAGACCGATTTGAGCCACGGACCACCATTTGATGACATTTAGCCTCTCAGACCCATTTGAGCCACGGACCACCAGATGACATTTAGCCTCTCAGACCCATTTGAGCCACGGACCACCATTTGATGACATTTAGCCTCTCAGACCCATTTGAGCCACGGACCACCATTTGATGACATTTAGCCTCTCAGACCCATTTGAGCCACGGACCACCATTTGATGACATTGGACCCTGTAACGGTCCATTTGGTTACATATACTCTCAGAGTTACAGCACTGTAAAGGTCCATTTGGTTACATACTCTCAGAGTTACAGAGCTGTAAGGGTCCATTTGGTTCCATGTGTCGTATTCTCAGAGTTACAGACCTGTAAGGGTCCATTTGATTCCATGTGTCATATTCTCAGAGTTACAGAGCTGTAAGGGTCCATTTGGTTCCATGTGTCATATTCTCAGAGTTACAAAGCCTAACCCTTAACACATACTTAAAGTCTCACTCACTCGCTCACTCACTCACTCACTCACTCACTCACTCACTATATTTGAATTTATTTATTTAAATTGTTTTTCTTTGTGATTAGGAAATGCAAGAAATGTTACTGTTATTATTATTTTTTATTGGCATATTTGAAATAAACATGACAAACAAACAATGTTTGGATGATTAAGATTCCAATATGGCCGCCACATACACAACTGGGCAAATGCAAAAACATTGATTTTCTGATTTCCTTAGCCAATACCCTTTCCTAAAATGTATAGTTATGCACATCTTTTAAAAACAAATCCAACAAATTTACATAGTCATCTGATTAACCACGCCAGGTCATTTTTGACCCAGTCATGCATCTAAAGGGTTAATGTTGAAAAATATCATCTTCATAACTATTGGATTCCTTGATGCTGGGAATGTAGGTTTAGCAGTTAAAATCAATCGTAAAAGATGTGAAGGCCTTCACAGTGTGGCTACTATTTATGAAGACTGTCAAATTGAACTTACATTGCAACTTAAAAAAATCACAATGAAAGACTGTTCTGTCTCTTTATTTCTCTTCTGCACTGTAATGTTTTGTGTGTCTGTCGTGTATTTTCGCACACAACTGACCCAGTAAACTCACTAAACTAGAGAAACATGAACTCTCTAGACACAAAGCAAACTGTAGTAGTCAAAAACCTCAGATCAGATCGAAGAAACGCAGGCAGAGAGAGTGAACTGAAGATCCATGTTGACCATTTTATTCCAGACCAAAGACAGAGAGCTTCGCCGTGGGCCCTGAGCAAGAGCTCAGGAGCTCCATGACTGACCGCAGCCAGCTAAGACTAGTAACTTTTACATGACAAAATGACAAGATAGGCCTATATACTTTTCACAAAACAACAGTTGAACTCTGGGTGTGGTTAAGATTTACATACAGATCAACATATTGCAGAGAGATAGCCAAGTGGTCTCTCACAAACATCTTGAAGGTTCCTGGAGGACAATAGAATACTAAGTGTCTCCAACACCTCACCAAGCCTCAAAGGCTACCCCCTGCAGGTAGTCTGCATGGGAACCTCTGAAGGGATTGCTCTCAGAGACCAAGCTATTCTGACCAGTCAATGTGTCTCCACACAAAATCTCCTTAGCAGTACCAAAATGTATAGTGTAATTATTGACAGAATATTGCAGATATGGCTTATGGACTATATTTACGATTCCACATGTCCACATAAAAGCATGATTTTAACAAGTAGGCCTACTGTACACTTTTTGGAAAACGTTCTTCCTCCTTATATTATAATACCTGATGCCTGATACCTGATACCTGATTTAAACAATAATTGTTTAAGGCTAAACTGTTTAAACGCATTACATGTATATAAGCATGCTGATACTAGATTAATTGGATGGCGATGAAACAAATGTTTCCATGTATAGATGAATTGCAAGTAAACTTATAACATACAATTTGAACAAACATATTTTTAGTACTACTCCTCATTCACTGAGTTAATAGTTTCCAGATACATGACTAGGAAAGAACAGTAGGATATAGCCAGTTAGACCCAATGTAGGCAACTGTCTTCTGCCATGTTACAGATTAGATTACTGAGTAGATTACAGATTACTGAGTAGATGTTAAAAACCCCCCAAACATGTTTGAAAGTGAAACATCCCTTTAAACATGCAGTCTTTGTTCTTTACCAGGAGTCTGCCCAATCTCTCTGGTAAACAGAAATAAATGTAGGCTACATGTGGGTTACACATTCCATCCTAAAAGGAGAGAGAACCCTGCAATATAGCAGTGATTACTAGAGCTATTTTAACAAAAATATCCCTTACATTTCACAAAGGTTTCTGTAGTTCTGCTGAGGTGTGAAATGGTCTCAGTTCATGCATAATGTGATGATGTCCAATGCCAGCAACCATTAACACCTTTAATCTCTGCATTGTCTACAGTGAATGAGGCATCAACCATCATCATTTAGCCTGTTTACATTTTAACCTGGGGATAGAATGTGTGGTTTGTAAATGATTTAGCATTTATTTCCCCTGTTTTACCTCATTTATGATGAATTCCGGTTCTGTTTGGCTATAGGCTATAGAAGTGTCTATTTGTATGTCTCTAAATGTTTTGATGATTTGAACATGGTAAACAAGTGTAATGCTTTATTGGGTCGCCCACTCACAGTTAACAGTCTTTGTATTGAGTTGTGCTTGAAATGTACTGTGATTCTGCAAACTGTTAATACATATCAGGCTATGTCAGGCTATTTCGCTTGTTATTGACCTGGACACTGGTTGCTTATTTATTTCACAGTATCTGGCAACAACTCCTTGAAACTTAAAGCACCGCGCCCATTTTCCTTTGTCTTTGAAGTTTACTTGGAGGACTTGGAGCAACAGAAAAGCCTAGCAGATATTTTGTCACAACTCAACTCTACAACTCTTTCACAACCACTACATCAACTATACTTGTGTGATAAACTCATACAAGTAGGTAAGTAATACTTGCATCGTGTTTTTTTCTGTGTTTATGTAGTTATTTGGATGTAAACAAACGTTAGCCTACAAGCTAAGCTAGGGCCTCTCTCTCTGTGTGTGTGTGTGTGTGTGTGTGTGTGTGTGTGTGTGTGTGTGTGTGTGTGTGTGTGTGTGTGTGTGTGTGTGTGTGCGTGCGCGCGCGCGCACGTGTGCGTGCGTGCGTGCGTGTGTGTGTGTGTGTGTGTGTGTGTGTGTGTGTGTGTGTGTGGTAGTAGCTACAAGTGTGTTAGCTAGCTGTAGCTAATGCAATCATTTTGCAACCTGTCTGTGTTGCTAGTAGTTGTAGCAGCTACAAGTGTGTTAGCTAGCTGTGTGTGTGTGTGTGTGTGTGTGTGTGTGTGTGTGTGTGTGTGTGTGTGTGTGTGTGTGTGTGTGTGTGTGTGTGTGTGTGTGTGTGTGTGTGTGTGTGTGTGTGTGTGTGTGTGTGTGTGTGTGTGTGTGTGTGTGTTAGTTAGCATTTGATGACATTTAGCCTCTCAGACCCATTTGAGCCACGGACCACCATTTGATGACATTTAGCCTCTCAGACCCATTTGAGCCACGGACCACCATTTGATGACATTGGACCCTGTAAAGGTCCAATGTCATCACTGTCTCTGCATTCTATGATCCTATAGTTTACTGTCTCTCTGCATGCTATGATCCTATAGTTTACTGAGACACTACACTGTCTCTGCATTCTATGATCCTATAGTTTACTGAGACGCTACACTGTCTCTCTGCATTCTATGATCCTATAGTTTACTGAGACACTACACTGTCTCTGCATTCTATGATTCTATAGTTTACTGAGACGCTACACTGTCTCTCTGCATTCTATGATCCTATACTTTACTGAGACGCTAAACTGTCTCTCTGCATTCTATGATCCTATAGTTTACTGTCTCTCTGCATTCTATGATCATATAGTTTACTGTTTCTCTGCATTCTATGATCCTCTAGTTTACACTACACTGATCTGGCTAAATCTTTGCTCCTGGTACGGGGGGGGGGGGGGGCTGTGTGTGTTTGTTTACTGAGACGCTACACTGTCTCTCTGCATTCTATGATCCTATAGTTTACTGTCTCTCTGCATTCTATGATCCTATAGTTTACTGAGACACTACACTGATCTGGCTAAATCTTTGCTCCTGGTAGGGTGGGGGGGGGGGCTGTGTGTGTGTTTACTGAGACACTACACTGTCTCGGCATTCTATGATCCTATAGTTTACTGAGACGCTAAACTGTCTCTCTGCATTCTATGATCCTATAGTTTACTGTCTCTCTGCATTCTATGATCCTATAGTTTACTGTCTCTCTGCATTCTATGATCCTATAGTTTACTGAGACACTACACTGATCTGGCTAAATCTTTGCTCCTGGTAGGGTGTGGGGGGGTGTGTGTGTGTGTGTGTGTGTGTGTGTGTGTGTGTGTGTGTGTGTGTGTGTGTGTGTGTGTGTGTGTGTGTGTGTGTGTGGTAGTAGCTACAAGTGTGTTAGCTAGCTGTAGCTAATGCAATCATTGGCTTTTGCAACCTGTGTGTGTTGCAAGTAGTTGTAGCAGCTACAAGTGTGTTAGCTAGCTGTAGCTTGTGTGTGTGTGTGTGTGTGTTTACTGAGACGCTACACTGTCTCTGCATTCTATGATCCTATAGTTTACTGTCTCTCTGCATTCTATGATCCTATA
>NW_027638285.1:107500-277000 GCF_951216825.1 Electrona antarctica
GTCACTGCTTCATGGTAAATATCGTAAATGGAGCATTTCAGAGTCTTGCTCAAGGACACTTTGACATTAACTAGCTACTGTATCCCTGAGTCACTGCTGCCCCTTATTGGTTTGTGACAAGGGATACTCTGTTATCATATTAGTTACTTGCACAAGCAGAGCGCACAAGTAATAGTTTTAGTCCAGTGCTTCGATGCGTATGTCGCCATTTGATATGTATGCGCCGTGCCAGCGTATGACGTAATGACTACTTGTGCTTGATATGGCAGTGGTGTCAGATTACATACATGTATACATAGGGGCATTACCTTTAATCCTCCCGACACTAAAACATATCGTCAACATCAAAAACCAATTACACCCTGGCATTGGGTCCTTTAATCCACATCTTTATTACGTCATCATTGAGAGCTAGTTATACCCTGACGTCATATGCTGCTACGATACATACGCATCAAACGGGGCAAGTAACCACAGTATAACGCTAATCAACTTACAAATTACATATACATAGAGGCATTTCCTTTAATCCACCCGACACTGATCGACATATAAGTCACCAGCGGTCGACAGTACTTGCGCTCTGCTTGCGCACTTACTTGTGTGCAACAAGCAAGTAGGCACTCGACAGAGTGCAGTTCTAGTTTACTTTGTGCTCATCAACCTGCATTTCTCCTTTCAGACCAACCAGCCTACCGTTCCTTGGTCGCAGCAGCAGCAGCAGCAGCAGCAGGTTTGTCATCTTTAACCACTGAAACCCTGTATTGTTTTATGGTGGGGAAGACCTGCCCAGTTCAGTGGGCACACCCCATGATGAACAATACTGTATCTGCCTGTGTTGGCAGTACACACTTACTTACGTACTGAATGTTCCAAAGGTTTCCTTATCTTAACATTGATCAACAATACCTGACCACAGTACCTCATTAAAGCAGGTGTGATTCCTGCCTTGATATGTACGACTCGGTACTATAACCAGTTGAGATGAGTGGGAAAAGAGCTGCAAGCTCGTACGGTGTCACAGATGTAAGACAATATGAGCTTGTAGATCTGCTATTTTTGAATAGCCAAAGCACAAATGTTACACAGATGTAGTCTAGTGTTTAATTAAAGGCTGGAGGGTTGATCTAATCCTAAACTCCAAACCACACCAATGGGTCGCCAGGCAACGCCTTGCAACCAAATGATTGCAAGTAGACACATGTAGTTGCAAGCCACCATGGAATTGAAACGCTTGGGTTGACAATGTGCCAATGTGCAACAGGCCATATCACACCAACCTTGCTTTAATCCCTGTATGCATGTGTTTAACCCATTGTGACCTGAGATCAGATTCTAAAAGTGTCTTCTACATCCTGACAGTTTTCTGAAAAAGTCGTTCTTCGATTTTCCAAAAATAGCAGACCTACAAGCTCATAGCGCTATGAGCTTGTAGAGCTGCTATTTTTCAATAGCTAAAGCATAACATAATGCTAACACCAAAAGGGGTTCCTCCCCAAAATGGGTTAACCAATGGAGTGTATTAGAAATAGGTTGTGACAACCACTACGTTGGACCTGTTGCAACACAGATTTCCATGTATTCAGAAATAGGTTTTCTTTGACATAGAAGGTTTCCATTTGACAACAGTATTATTGCGGTGTATGATTTAATGCATGGTCACATTTCCTTTCTCTTTTCATCCACAGGTGGACTTGCCAGAGAGTTCCATCCCACTCAACCCTGTCTGGTTTAGCCCTAGCATCTTGGATGCAATGAATGTGGCTGCTCCATCAGGTGGAAAGGTAATTTCATTGAAAAGTTTACATTGTTTTGCGTCTTTGTGTTTTAATGTACACTCATCTAAATAAGTAAAAGGTACACACAGGGTTTGCAGTGTCCACTGTTTGACATTATAAATGTATTGGACAATGTTTGACTATGCATCATTAGCTCTGTTTGTATACACAGGTCAGTCCTAGGACATCACACCGCGAGGTGAGAGTGCCTCATTCACCCGTTGCCACGGTAAGGAGTTTGTAACCTGTAACTCCGACACTGTTTAGTTTTAGCCACAGTCATGTTTTATCATTGTTGTATCATAGTTCAACAAACACAAAATCTCACTTCTGTGAAGTGAAGGGCGCTCTAATCATCCATCATCATTCATCATGTCATTATGGCCAATCACAATATGCGTCCTCACTTTTGTCTTCAATGGTTGTGTTGCTTTTTAGCTAGTGTCGTGTATTACAACTATTATGTGTATGTGTATGTATTATGTGTATGTGTATTACAACTATTCCACAATCTGCAAATGCTAAATGAGTCTGAAACTACACCTGCATCATTAGCTCCGTTTGTATTACAGGTCAGTCGTAGGCCATCGCCCTCCACCTCTCCAGTGACACCACTGCCCGTCAGAAGCGTGTCTCCGAGAGTTATTGTCAGCCGTCAGATCAGCAGACCAGCTCGTTCACCTGTTGCCACAGTAAGGAGTTTGTAACCTGTAACTGTGACGGTTGCATGTGTTTGGTCCGACGTACTAACAGCCCGACAGGCATAAGTCTGACGACCCTACCCCAACCCCTAAACCTAACCTCACAGGAAGCCACGGGTTAGTTTGAACCTGCCACGCATGTCGGGGGCCACGGGTTAGTTTTAACCTAGACTGGAACTCATCTATGCTTTCTATGGCATAGGCAGCTCCCGGCAGGATCCGCCAGGAGAAACTAGACGCAGCTGCAGGACATGAGACTAATTAATTAGGGAGAGAGAGAGGAGTGTGTGCGTGTCAATTTAACAAAGGTGCAGACACATTTTTAACCTGATACATGTTAGTTTTTACCTACCACGCATGTCAGTAGCCACGGGTTAGTTGCAATCGACAACGCATGTTGTGGGACTAATGCCTGTCGTTCTGTTAGTATGTCTGAACAACATATATTTTTATTTAGTTATTTACTGTTATACATCAAACTGCATGTCTTATTTCTCATTACAGACGAGCCAGCCTAGTGTGCAGTCTACTACAAGGGGGCTCGTTCGGGAGCAGCAGGTTTGTCATGTTTTATCATAGTTATGTAAAAACAAAATCACACTTGTCTGAAGTGAGTGGCACTCTAATCAGTTGTTGCGTTTGCATAGAGTAGCCCAGGTGAAAATTATACTTTGTTAATGATTCAAGGTCAAGTTGACCACCTCTCACACACGCGCGCACACGCACACACATACACATGCACGCACTCTGTCTTCCTATTGGCCGGCCTTTACAGAGCCATAACTTTGGTTTGCAACATGCTACAGCCTCGCAATTTGGTCCATAGATGTAGACCACCAATAGGAACGGAGCTGTACTTGCTTAAGCCCCGCCCCCTCTGTATTCCTATTGGCTGGCCTTTACACAGCTATAACCACCAATGGGAATGAGCTGTACTTTTTGCTTAAGCCCCGCCCCCTCTGTCTTCATGTTAGAATGCTAGCATGCTAGCATGTTGGGATGTTAGCATTAGCATGTTAGCATTAACATGTTGGCACATTAGCACATGTTGGCATGTTAGCATGTTAGCATTGGCATGTTAGCATTAGCATGTTGGCACTAGCATGTTGGCATGTTAGCATGTTAGCATTAGCACGTTAGCACATGTTAGCATTAGCATGTTAGCACATTAGCACATGTTAGCATTAGCATGTTAACATGTTAGCATTAGCTTGTTAGCATGTTAGCATGTTAGCATTAGCATTTAGCATTAGCATGTTAGCATGTTAACATTAGCACGTTAGCACATGTTAGCATTAGCATGTTAGCACATGTTAGCATGTTAGCATGTTAGCATGTTAGCACTAGCATGTTAGCATTAGCTTGTTAGCATGTTAGCACTAGCATGTTAGCATTATTATGTTAGCATTATTATGTTAGCATTATCATGCTAGCATGTTAGCATGTTAGCATTAGCATGTTAGCATTATTATGTTAGCATTATCATGCTAGCATGTTGGCATTAGCATGTTGGCATTAGCATGTTGGCATTAGCATGTTGGCATTAGCATGTTGGCATTAGCATGTTGGCATTATTATGTTAGCATTATCATGCTAGCATGTTGGCATTAGCATGTTAGCATTAGCATGTTAGCATGATAGCACTAGCATGTTAGCATGCTAGCACTAGCATGTTAGCATTAGCAGGATAGCATTAGCATGTTAGCATGTTAGCATTAGCACGTTAGCACATGTTAGCATTAGCATGTTAGCACATTAACGCATGTTAGCATTAGCATTTAGCATTAGCATGTTAGCATTAGCATGTTAGCATTAGCATGTTAGCACTAGCATGTTAGCACTAGCATGTTATCATGCACGTTATCGTTAGCACTAGCATGTTATCATGCACGTTATCATTAGCATGTTAGCACTAGCATGTTAGCACTAGCATGTTAGCATTAGCATGTTAGCATTATTATGTTAGCATTATCATGCTAGCATGTTAGCATGTTGGCATTAGCATGTTAGCACATTAGCACATGTTAGCATTAGCATGTTAGCATGTTAGCATTAGCTTGTTAGCATGTTAGCATTAGCATGTTAGCATTAGCATGTTAGCACTAGCATGTTATCATGCACGTTATCATTAGCATGGTAACACTAGCATGTTAGCACTAGCATGTTATCATGCATGCTAGCATTAGCATGTTAGCATGCATGTTAGCACTAGCATGTTATCATGCATGCTAGCATTAGCATGTTAGCATTATTATGTTAGCATTATCATGCTAGCATGTTGGCATTAGCATGTTAGCATTAGCATGTTAGCATTAGCATGTTAGCATGATAGCACTAGCATGTTAGCATGATAGCACTAGCATGATAGCACTAGCATGTTACCATGTTAGCATGTTAGATAGTATGTTAGCATTAGCATGCTAGCATGTTAGCATGTTAGCATTAGCATGTTTGCATGGTAATGTTAGCATGTTAGCATTGGCATGTTAGCACTAGCATGTTAGCATTAGCATGTTAACATTAGCATGTTAGCACATTAGCACATGTTAGCATTATCATGTTAGCATGTTAGCATTATAATTTTTGCCTTAGCATGTTAGCATTAGCATGTTAGCATCAGCATGTTAGAATTAGCATGTCAACATGCTAACATGCATGCTAACATGCAGCCAATATTATATTACCATTATCATTGATGTGTATGATTTGACGTACTTTGCTCCACAGGTGGACTTGGCTGAGTGTTCCATCCGACCAGATCCTGTGTCTTTTCCCCGTGACTTCTCAGATGCGATGGATGCTGCCGTCCGATCCCATGTTTCCAGCTATGTGGGTCGCCCAGCTATTCCATGTGGCAGCGAGGTAATTTGGATGCAATGTTTATGTTGACATTGAAGCGTTTTAAAAAGTTTCTCTCCCTTTCTGACCCAGATAAATTGGTAAAATCTAAGAATGTTTATACTGTCCAAGAGGCGCTATGTCAAATGGTGATGAAACGGTTTGTGTGCTCTTGCTTACATCAGATGTCCCCTGTTGAACGTCGGGAGAAGAGTGCGGTGAGGCAGAGTCAGCAGCCTGTGCAGTCAGTGAGGGCAAGCATCTGTCAAGCGGACATAACCTACATCAACCCCTATAAGCCTTGGCTAGGCAAGTTGAACAGTCAGTGCACCTGCATGGCGCTCACCTTTCTGGCTTTCCACACTGATGGAGTGCGTTTCAACACATCCTCCCTTGACAAAGTGCTTTATCAGGGAGATGATCTCTACAAAGACAATATACGCCACCTTTTTGTGGAAAACCATGAAGCAAAGCTTACGTTCAGGAATCTGACCATAGAGGAGATGCCAAAACAGGTTGTCGTTGAGAGCAATTTCTACAGTGTCAATATGTGGTATGTGAAAGTTGGTTATGTGAACCCATCAGCCAAACACCACACTAACATACCTAAGGATATGCTGTTTCTGGAGCAGGAACTGAAGTGCCTGTCGCAAGAGGTCACCCGTGCTTTCCTGATTGTAAGTCCCGAATGCTTTGCAGTGTTCCGTGACACATCAGGACGTTATGGCGTTTTTGACTCCCATTCGAGATCTGCGACAGGTTTGCCGATGCCTGAAGGAAAAGCTATTCTACTGACGTTCCAAGATCTGAGTGGTTTGGTCCGCCACTTTGACATGCTTTTCAAAGAGCGTTCTCCTTTAGCGCGGTATGAGTTTGTGCCTGTTTCATTTGACCATCACTCCAGCGACGCTCCTGGACCGTCAACAAATGTGACACGTGCGCAAGCTCCTGCAACAATCGACCATGGCTCCAGCGAGATTACTGCAACGTCAACAAGTGTGACAAGCACACCAGCTACTGCAGCAATCGACCATGTCTCCAGCAAGACTCCTGCACCGTCAACACATGTGACAATTAGAGCAGCAGTACCAACAGTGCGGAGCAACAGGTGGCATGCAAAGCAGGGTCTGCAGCGAGCACCACAATTGGTGAGTGCCACTATGTGTCAAGGTGACATACGCACCAATCCTGAGTCAGAGAGGTCAAACACTCAGTGCACCTGCATGGCTCTCACCTTTCTTGCCTACCACAATGAGGGAGTTGGTTTTGACACGGCCTGCCTTGACAAAGTGCTTGTCCAGGGAGATGTTCTCTACGAAGACACAATACAGCATCTGCATTTGGACAATACGCATCAGTCAGATCTCTTGACCATGGAGCAGTTGCCAAATCGGGTCTTCGGCGAGAACAGTGTTTACACCGTTCGCATGGACATGTCAGACCTGAAAGTTGGTCCCTTGAACAAAACAAAAGGAAAGAATTACTCCCTTGCCAAACAGCTGCAGTGCCTGTCAAATGATCTCACCCATGCAGTGTTGATGGTTCATCCTGAATGCTTTGCAGTGTTTCGGGACAGATCAGGACGCTACGGGTTGTTTGATTCACACTCAAGAAATGACTGGGGTATGCCAATATCTGGAGGAAAAGCAATTATGTTGACTTTCCAAAACGTGACTGACTTGGCCTGCCACTTGCGCCTGGTCCTCAAAGGCCGTCCTACTCATGCGTCATATGAGCTCTTGCCTGTTGTCTTTGAAATTGACCAGACACCAGTGGCACCACCTCACAGTGTGCCCTCCCTTGACCACGGCTCCAGTGAGGCACCAGCGGCACCACCTTACAGTGTGCCCTTCTTTGACCACGGCTCCAGTGAGACTCCAGAATATCATCTTTCCAAACTAAATAAAGCAAGGCGAATAAAGAATCAGCGGAAACTTGTGCAGAAACAGCATGAGTACAAGAATGAATCCAGGACCACACGCTGGCTCACTGATGCTGGATTCCGTGAAACACATAAAGCCTTCATGAAAAACTATTGGAAAAAGAGATGGAACACTGATGCTGATTTTCGTGAATCACACAACAAGAAGCAGAACAACAGATGGAGCACCGATGCTGTTTTCCGTGAATCACACAAACGGAAGCAGAACAACAGATGGAGCACCGATGCGGTTTTCCGTGAATCACACAAACGGAAGCAGAACAACAGATGGAGCACCGATGCGGTTTTCCGTGAATCACACAAACGGAAGCAGAACAACAGATGGTGCACCGATGCGGTTTTCCGTGAATCACGCAAACAGAAGCACCATCAAAGATATCACAATGAAGCTGAATTCAGGCGGCGCCATATACAACTGTGCACCAAGAACAAGATGGAGAGACTCGCAGCAGATACTATACTCCGTATCCACCACAAGTTGCAGTGTGCTATGAGACTAAAGAGGAAATCCATACATATTGCAAACCGCCAGTCTCTACGTGAAATGGAAGCTCTTATGAAAGTTCACATGTCGAAATTCCGAGAACGGATTAAATTAGGGCCCACATTTGTGTGTACGGTGTGCCACAGAGTTTTGTTCGGCAATCAGGTCCTATGGTGCAACAGGGCAAAGTACCTCAAATTAAACCCACACCTGGTAACTGCTTGCTTGACAGCCAAGTATGTGCACATATGTGACTGTGAATGCTCAGCCCCGTGTGACGTTGCAAATGAGAGAAAACAGGAGTATATCTGCTACAGCTGTGACGACAACCTAACAAAAGGGAGGATGCCATGCATAGCAGCTGCTAATAAGCTGGAACCAGCACCCATTCCCCTAGAGCTGCAACTGTTGAATTACCTGGAAAGGCAGCTAATCGCAAAGTACATACCCTTTGCTAAAATTATTTCGTTGCCGAAAGGACGGCAAAGGGCAGTGCATGGTCCAGTTGTGTGTGTACCGTCGGAAGTGGAAGCCACGGTGAATGCTCTGCCGAGGTCCAGACATGAAGACCAGCTGTTGCAGGTTAAGCTGAAGCGGAACATCAAGTACAAGGGATATCAGCACTTCCACACGGTGAACATGACAGATGTGCTGGCGGCACTGAGGAAACTGAAAGTGACTCATCCGGAATACCGTGACATAGTCATTAATGATAATGCCACGTTTGACCGCCTCCAGGATGAACTGTCAGTCGATGAGGAAGATGCACAAGAGGCTGTGTCACCTGTTGCTGACACAACAGGTGAACAGCCGTCTAGCGAACAGGAGGAACTTAGACCCGGTCTGATCTTTGACTCTTGCATGCAGCCTCCTGACATCGCACAGGAAATCCTATCGTACGGTGAGGGGGTATTCAGCATCGCTCCAGCCCAAGGAAACAGACCTGTGGGTATTTTCACCGTCCCCAAGCTTGAAAGCATGGCCTTTCCCGTGCAGTTCTCAACCGGAGAGAATACATTAGATGAGGTCAGAGACATCAAATTGTCCCCAAGTAGGTACTTCAATGCGAGGCTCCTTTCTGTCGATACCCGCTTTGCCACCGACCAAACCTACCTCTTCTTTGCGCAGTTTGTGACAGAAACGCAGCAGGCTACCAACAGCATGTCCATCCAGACGCGGAAGGGGAAAAGATATACCAGGGACGGAAGAACGCTGTCAAACAAAATGCTTCAGGACAAAAACGAGGTAGTGAAGCTCGTCCGTAACAGGGATGCGACGCGCTTCATGCAGCCCCTCAGAGGCACTCCGGCGTTCTGGAGCAGAGCGCTTAAAGATCTCCACGCTATGTGCAGACAGCTCGGAAAGCCCAACTGGTTCATCACATTGAGTGCCGCGGAGATGAGGTGGCCAGAAGTCATTAAGGCCATCAAAGCACAACAAGGTGAACAAGGGGACTTCTCAGAGCTAGACTGGGTTGCAAAATGCGACATTCTCCGGAGCAACCCTGTCACTCTCATGCGATTGTTTGAAAAGAGAGTGGACGCAGCCGTCGCTTTTTTGCTGTCGCCTGCACATCCAGTCGGTAAAGTGGAGGATTACTTCTATCGCGTGGAGTTCCAGGCTCGTGGTAGCCCTCACATACACATGATGGTTTGGGTCAAGAATGCACCAGATGCTGAGGATCCTGGTGTTGACGACTTCATAAACAAGTACGTCAGTTGCAGGATGCCTGACCAGTATGCAGACCCCGAGCTCCACAAAATCGTGTCTGAAGTTCAAGTTCACAGCCGGAACCACTCCAGGTCATGCAAGAAAGGAAATGTGACTTGTCGATTTGGGTTCCCCAAACTACCCATGGACGAAACTATCATCGCACTTCCTCGTCTCCTGTCCTCAGATGATGACGATGACGGTCAGAAAGACAACAGCGGCAGTGGCCAGAAAGCTAAAGGCAAAAGGCGAAAAGGCTCGCGGAAAGAGACATTGAAACAAAAGGAGGCCAAGGAAAAGCTGGCACCACTGAGAGACATGCTCAATGACCCTGAAGCCTCATTCAGGGATTTGCCAGAACTGCTCAAGAAATGCAACCTTACTCGGGGGCGGTATCTGCAATTTGTCTTTGACCTTAGCACTGTACCGCAAGTTCACCTGAGGCGTCATCCTGATGAGTGCTGGATAAATGCGTACAATCCCCATCTGCTGCGAGTGTGGGACGCCAACATGGACATCCAGTATATACTAGATGATGCATCTTGTGCCCAGTACATGATGGCTTACGTGGCGAAACCGGAACACGAGATGTCCGAGCTCCTCAGCGCAGTCGTTGCGGACGCGCGCAAGTCTAATCCGGACGCCAAAGAAATGGATGAAATGAAGCACATCATGCACACATACGTTCAGCACAGAGAGGTCAGCGCTCAGGAGTCTGTCGCGCGTGTATGCAGTCTCCCGCTTAAAAAGTGCACGCGTCAGGTCATTTTCCTACAGACTGATGAGGATGGCCTGAGAATGAGTCAGCCCATGAGTAAACTGAAGGAGATGGACCCAGACGCAGAAGATGTGTGGATGTCAGGCATTCCCGAGAAGTACTTGAACAGACCAGACGAGCCGGAGTTCGAATACATGTGTCTTGCTGAGTTTGCGTCCGAATACAGGGTTCTGGCCAGCACAAGCAAATTGCAGAACGCACTGCCCCTGCAGAACGACATGGGGTATGTTCAGAAAAGGACCAACCTTGAAAGAGTCGCCGTTATTCGCTTCACTCGATTCTCCGAGCAGAAAAACAAGGAGAAGTACTACAGAGGGATGCTGAAACTGTACTTTCCACACAGAGCAGACAGGGAACTGAAAGGCGAGACCCATGCCACGTATGAGCAGTTCTACGAACATGATCTTGCCAGGACAAGGATTGGATTCCGCGTCCGTGTGAAGGAGATTGTGGATAAGAACAAGGACTTATATGAAGGGCGGGGGAGAATTGTGGAGCAGGTACTGGACACGCTTGCGGAAGAAGGAGCAGTTTTCAATGCGTGGAACACTTTTGCGCCAGAGGTCGAGGTCGACCGTTTGGAGTGCATCAGCCTTCGGAAACCCAGCGATCCCCACGAGCGACAAGAGCGAGACGAGGTTCCCGAATACCAAGTCCATCCCGACGCCAGTAAAGCGATGCCAGTGATCGATGCTCCCGAATTGAGCCCGGACTATGTCAGGAGCATGTACCGGAGCCTCAACGAAACGCAAGCGTCCATCTTCTACACCGTGCGTCAATGGTGTTTGAAGCGCGTCTTGCGTGACGACCCTGAGCCCTTTCTTTATTTCATCTCTGGGGGTGCTGGCTGTGGCAAATCCCATGTCATCAAGTGCATTTATCAGGAGGGTACCAAGATTCTCCGCCAACTGCCCAGTTATCGCAACGAAGCAGACATGACCCAGCCCTTGGTGCTGCTGTCAGCGTTTACCGGCACTGCGGCTTTCAACATCAATGGACGAACCCTGCACTCCTTGCTGAAGCTGCCGAGAAGTTTGAAGGAACAGTATGTTTCACTTGGAAATGCACTGGACGACGTGAGAGGGGTATTGGCCCACGCCGAGATCTTGATCATTGATGAGATATCCATGGTCTCCCAGGAGCTCTTTAACTTTGTCAACTTGCGATTGCAGCAGATCAAGGGCAACAGGAAACCCTTTGGTGGCATGTCTGTCCTCGCAGTTGGAGACTTCTACCAGCTGCCACCCGTTGGTAATAGCAAAGCGCTCTGCATTGTCAACGAGGCTGTGCCAGGTGTCTGGGCAGATTTTCAGATGGTCGACCTTACCGAGATCATGCGTCAGAAAGATGATCTCATTTTCGCCGAACTCTTGAACAGGCTGAGAGTAAAGGGGAAGGCGGACGCTCTGAGTGCCCACGACAGTTGTCTGCTCGCACAGGCTGTGGCTGAAAGCAAAGACTGCCCACGTGATGTCCTTCATATCTTTGCGACAAACAAGGAGGTCGATGCCCACAACGATGTGGTCATCACCGAGCTCGGCACCCAGATTTCCACGATTCAAGCTCAAGATTATCGGAAGTACGGAAACTCCGAAGACATGACGCCGCTGGTCTGTCCCTTCAGAGGCAACTCGAGGGAGTTGCCGTCAACCTTCCAAGCTGCTGAAGGAGCGCGAGTCATGGTCATCAGGAATCTAGACGTTGAAGATGGGATGGTAAACGGGACCTTTGGAACAATAGCCAACATTGTCACAACCACTGCAAACGGGCAGACCGTTGTGGATTTGCTTGGCCTCCAACTGGACAATCCCACGGCAGGTCGGACGTTCCGCAGGAAGATTCAAGGGCCAACTGATGACCTGGTGTACATCGAAAGGTTTGAGGAGAGACTGACCAAATCAACGGTGGTGCGACGGCAGTTTCCCATCAAACTTGCCTTTGGGTGTACAGCCCACAAAGTGCAAGGCATGACCATGGATTATGCAGTGGTGTCTCTGAAGCACATCTTTCAACCCGGAATGGCCTATGTCGCCCTGAGCCGAACAACCTCCCTTCAAGGGCTCAAAATCACAGACTTCAACGAGAAGAAGATTTATGCCAACCCAGACATAAAGGCGGCAATGGAGAGCATGACTCGTGCTTCGTTCCAAATGACGAGACCACTGTTGCACTTTGTCAAGTCAGCAGACAACATCGGCCCGACGTTGACCATCGTGCATCACAACGCACAGGGGCTAATGTCGCACATTGGGGACGTGAAAGCGCACCACGAATTCAGACACGCCGATGTGTTGTGCATGACAGAGACCCATTTGACTGGATCCTCCGTTCCCCCTGGCATCGAGCTGGAGGGATACCATGTGTTTGCACGCAACAGACACGTGTCGTACACCAACACTAAGGACATTGCTACAGAAAGGGGAGGTGGAGTCGCGGTCTACTACAGAAGTAGTCTTCTAGCAGACGCCCGGAGGGCCGTTCACAATGTCACCGATCTCGAGTTTGCAGTCGTCAGAGTTGAGGCCCCAGTCAAAGCGCTCATAGCCACTGTCTACAGACCCCCCAAATACAGGAAAAGCGCCTTTTGTCTCAACCTTGGCCGCCTCTTGGAATCCTTGGCCTTGATGGACTGCCAGCCTGTTGTTGTCTGTGGAGACTTCAATGAGGACCTGCTCAAGACGGACCGGAAACTAGTTAAGGAGGAGTTTGAGTCCAAAGGCTACAGCCAGCTGATCTCCACTGCAACAACCGAAAATAATACCCTGATTGATCACATCTACATATCACAACCAGGGTATTGCCTTCAGTCGGGTGTACTGCACACATACTACAGTTATCACGATGCCGTCTACTGCGTGTTGACTTCAAGCCGGCCATCAGCATGCTAAATGACCCATCCGCCTCGCCTGTCAGTCACATGCCAGCAAGCCCACCGACAGCCGTCACATGAAAGCCAGCCATCAGCCGTCCATCAGCCTGCCACCGTAAAGCTCAACGACAGCTGAGGAACAAATCGGAAGACCCAAGGGATCTCTAGGTCTCCATCGTCACTCCCAGTCATCCGGGTTCTCCATACATCTGGCCAGTTTGTTCCCCATATTGCCTGTCACCATGCGCTGGCTCATACTACAGTTATCACAATGCCATATACTGCGTGTTGACTTCAAGCCAGCCATCAGCATCCCAAACGACCCATCCGCCAGTCAGTCACATGCCAGCAAGCCCACCCGACAGCCTGTCAGTCACATCACATCACAGCCAGCCATTAACCGTCCATCAGCCTGCCACCGTAAAGCTCAACGACAGCTGAGGAACAAATCGGAAGACCCAAGGGATCTCTAGGTCTCCATCGTCACTCCCAGTCATCCGGGTTCTCCATACATCTGGCCAGTTTGTTCCCCATATTGCCTGTGACCATGCGCTGGCTCATACTACAGTTATCACGATGCCGTCTACTGCGTGTTGACTTCAAGCCAGCCATCAGCATCCCAAACGACCCATCCGCCAGTCAGTCACATGCCAGCAAGCCCACCCGACAGCCTGTCAGTCACATCACATCACAGCCAGCCATTAACCGTCCATCAGCCTGCCACCGTAAAGCTCAACGACAGCTGAGGAACAAATCGGAAGACCCAAGGGATCTCTAGGTCTCCATCGTCACTCCCAGTCATCCGGGTTCTCCATACATCTGGCCAGTTTGTTCCCCATATTGCCTTTCACCATGCGCTGGCTCATACTACAGTTATCACAATGCCATATACTGCGTGTTGACTTCAAGCCAGCCATCAGCATCCCAAACGACCCATCCGCCAGTCAGTCACATGCCAGCAAGCCCACCCAACAGCCTGTCAGTCACATCACATCACAGCCAGCCATTAACCGTCCATCAGCCTGCCACCGTAAAGCTCAACGACAGCTGAGGAACAAATCGGAAGACCCAAGGGATCTCTAGGTCTCCATCGTCACTCCCAGTCATCCGGGTTCTCCATACATCTGGCCAGTTTGTTCCCCATATTGCCTGTCACCATGCGCTGGCTCATACTACAGTTATCACGATGCCGTCTACTGCGTGTTGACTTCAAGCCAGCCATCAGCATCCCAAACGACCCATCCGCCAGTCAGTCACATGCCAGCAAGCCCACCCGACAGCCTGTCAGTCACATCACATCACAGCCAGCCATTAACCGTCCATCAGCCTGCCACCGTAAAGCTCAACGACAGCTGAGGAACAAATCGGAAGACCCAAGGGATCTCTAGGTCTCCATCGTCACTCCCAGTCATCCGGGTTCTCCATACATCTGGCCAGTTTGTTCCCCATATTGCCTGTCACCATGCGCTGGCTCATACTACAGTTATCACGATGCCGTCTACTGCGTGTTGACTTCAAGCCAGCCATCAGCATCCCAAACGACCCATCCGCCAGTCAGTCACATGCCAGCAAGCCCACCCGACAGCCTGTCAGTCACATCACATCACAGCCAGCCATTAACCGTCCATCAGCCTGCCACCGTAAAGCTCAACGACAGCTGAGGAACAAATCGGAAGACCCAAGGGATCTCTAGGTCTCCATCGTCACTCCCAGTCATCCGGGTTCTCCATACATCTGGCCAGTTTGTTCCCCATATTGCCTGTCACCATGCGCTGGCTCATACTACAGTTATCACGATGCCGTCTACTGCGTGTTGACTTCAAGCCAGCCATCAGCATCCCAAACGACCCATCCGCCAGTCAGTCACATGCCAGCAAGCCCACCCGACAGCCTGTCAGTCACATCACATCACAGCCAGCCATTAACCGTCCATCAGCCTGCCACCGTAAAGCTCAACGACAGCTGAGGAACAAATCGGAAGACCCAAGGGATCTCTAGGTCTCCATCGTCACTCCCAGTCATCCGGGTTCTCCATACATCTGGCCAGTTTGTTCCCCATATTGCCTTTCACCATGCGCTGGCTCATACTACAGTTATCACAATGCCATATACTGCGTGTTGACTTCAAGCCAGCCATCAGCATCCCAAACGACCCATCCGCCAGTCAGTCACATGCCAGCAAGCCCACCCGACAGCCTGTCAGTCACATCACATCACAGCCAGCCATTAACCGTCCATCAGCCTGCCACCGTAAAGCTCAACGACAGCTGAGGAACAAATCGGAAGACCCAAGGGATCTCTAGGTCTCCATCGTCACTCCCAGTCATCCGGGTTCTCCATACATCTGGCCAGTTTGTTCCCCATATTGCCTGTGACCATGCGCTGGCTCATACTACAGTTATCACGATGCCGTCTACTGCGTGTTGACTTCAAGCCAGCCATCAGCATCCCAAACGACCCATCCGCCAGTCAGTCACATGCCAGCAAGCCCACCCGACAGCCTGTCAGTCACATCACATCACAGCCAGCCATTAACCGTCCATCAGCCTGCCACCGTAAAGCTCAACGACAGCTGAGGAACAAATCGGAAGACCCAAGGGATCTCTAGGTCTCCATCGTCACTCCCAGTCATCCGGGTTCTCCATACATCTGGCCAGTTTGTTCCCCATATTGCCTTTCACCATGCGCTGGCTCATACTACAGTTATCACAATGCCATATACTGCGTGTTGACTTCAAGCCAGCCATCAGCATCCCAAACGACCCATCCGCCAGTCAGTCACATGCCAGCAAGCCCACCCAACAGCCTGTCAGTCACATCACATCACAGCCAGCCATTAACCGTCCATCAGCCTGCCACCGTAAAGCTCAACGACAGCTGAGGAACAAATCGGAAGACCCAAGGGATCTCTAGGTCTCCATCGTCACTCCCAGTCATCCGGGTTCTCCATACATCTGGCCAGTTTGTTCCCCATATTGCCTGTCACCATGCGCTGGCTCATACTACAGTTATCACGATGCCGTCTACTGCGTGTTGACTTCAAGCCAGCCATCAGCATCCCAAACGACCCATCCGCCAGTCAGTCACATGCCAGCAAGCCCACCCGACAGCCTGTCAGTCACATCACATCACAGCCAGCCATTAACCGTCCATCAGCCTGCCACCGTAAAGCTCAACGACAGCTGAGGAACAAATCGGAAGACCCAAGGGATCTCTAGGTCTCCATCGTCACTCCCAGTCATCCGGGTTCTCCATACATCTGGCCAGTTTGTTCCCCATATTGCCTGTCACCATGCGCTGGCTCATACTACAGTTATCACGATGCCGTCTACTGCGTGTTGACTTCAAGCCAGCCATCAGCATCCCAAACGACCCATCCGCCAGTCAGTCACATGCCAGCAAGCCCACCCGACAGCCTGTCAGTCACATCACATCACAGCCAGCCATTAACCGTCCATCAGCCTGCCACCGTAAAGCTCAACGACAGCTGAGGAACAAATCGGAAGACCCAAGGGATCTCTAGGTCTCCATCGTCACTCCCAGTCATCCGGGTTCTCCATACATCTGGCCAGTTTGTTCCCCATATTGCCTGTCACCATGCGCTGGCTCATACTACAGTTATCACGATGCCGTCTACTGCGTGTTGACTTCAAGCCAGCCATCAGCATCCCAAACGACCCATCCGCCAGTCAGTCACATGCCAGCAAGCCCACCCGACAGCCTGTCAGTCACATCACATCACAGCCAGCCATTAACCGTCCATCAGCCTGCCACCGTAAAGCTCAACGACAGCTGAGGAACAAATCGGAAGACCCAAGGGATCTCTAGGTCTCCATCGTCACTCCCAGTCATCCGGGTTCTCCATACATCTGGCCAGTTTGTTCCCCATATTGCCTTTCACCATGCGCTGGCTCATACTACAGTTATCACAATGCCATATACTGCGTGTTGACTTCAAGCCAGCCATCAGCATCCCAAACGACCCATCCGCCAGTCAGTCACATGCCAGCAAGCCCACCCAACAGCCTGTCAGTCACATCACATCACAGCCAGCCATTAACCGTCCATCAGCCTGCCACCGTAAAGCTCAACGACAGCTGAGGAACAAATCGGAAGACCCAAGGGATCTCTAGGTCTCCATCGTCACTCCCAGTCATCCGGGTTCTCCATACATCTGGCCAGTTTGTTCCCCATATTGCCTGTCACCATGCGCTGGCTCATACTACAGTTATCACGATGCCGTCTACTGCGTGTTGACTTCAAGCCAGCCATCAGCATCCCAAACGACCCATCCGCCAGTCAGTCACATGCCAGCAAGCCCACCCGACAGCCTGTCAGTCACATCACATCACAGCCAGCCATTAACCGTCCATCAGCCTGCCACCGTAAAGCTCAACGACAGCTGAGGAACAAATCGGAAGACCCAAGGGATCTCTAGGTCTCCATCGTCACTCCCAGTCATCCGGGTTCTCCATACATCTGGCCAGTTTGTTCCCCATATTGCCTGTCACCATGCGCTGGCTCATACTACAGTTATCACGATGCCGTCTACTGCGTGTTGACTTCAAGCCAGCCATCAGCATCCCAAACGACCCATCCGCCAGTCAGTCACATGCCAGCAAGCCCACCCGACAGCCTGTCAGTCACATCACATCACAGCCAGCCATTAACCGTCCATCAGCCTGCCACCGTAAAGCTCAACGACAGCTGAGGAACAAATCGGAAGACCCAAGGGATCTCTAGGTCTCCATCGTCACTCCCAGTCATCCGGGTTCTCCATACATCTGGCCAGTTTGTTCCCCATATTGCCTGTCACCATGCGCTGGCTCATACTACAGTTATCACGATGCCGTCTACTGCGTGTTGACTTCAAGCCAGCCATCAGCATCCCAAACGACCCATCCGCCAGTCAGTCACATGCCAGCAAGCCCACCCGACAGCCTGTCAGTCACATCACAGCCAGCCATTAACCGTCCATCAGCCTGCCACCGTAAAGCTCAACGACAGCTGAGGAACAAATCGGAAGACCCAAGGGATCTCTAGGTCTCCATCGTCACTCCCAGTCATCCGGGTTCTCCATACATCTGGCCAGTTTGTTCCCCATATTGCCTGTCACCATGCGCTGGCTCATACTACAGTTATCACGATGCCGTCTACTGCGTGTTGACTTCAAGCCAGCCATCAGCATCCCAAACGACCCATCCGCCAGTCAGTCACATGCCAGCAAGCCCACCCGACAGCCTGTCAGTCACATCACATCACAGCCAGCCATTAACCGTCCATCAGCCTGCCACCGTAAAGCTCAACGACAGCTGAGGAACAAATCGGAAGACCCAAGGGATCTCTAGGTCTCCATCGTCACTCCCAGTCATCCGGGTTCTCCATACATCTGGCCAGTTTGTTCCCCATATTGCCTGTCACCATGCGCTGGCTCATACTACAGTTATCACGATGCCGTCTACTGCGTGTTGACTTCAAGCCAGCCATCAGCATCCCAAACGACCCATCCGCCAGTCAGTCACATGCCAGCAAGCCCACCCGACAGCCTGTCAGTCACATCACATCACAGCCAGCCATTAACCGTCCATCAGCCTGCCACCGTAAAGCTCAACGACAGCTGAGGAACAAATCGGAAGACCCAAGGGATCTCTAGGTCTCCATCGTCACTCCCAGTCATCCGGGTTCTCCATACATCTGGCCAGTTTGTTCCCCATATTGCCTGTCACCATGCGCTGGCTCATACTACAGTTATCACGATGCCGTCTACTGCGTGTTGACTTCAAGCCAGCCAATCAGCATGCCAAACGACCCATCCACCTGTCAGTCACATGCCGGCCAGCCATCAGCCTAGCATGCCAAACGACCCATCCGCCTGTCAGTCACATGCCAGCAAGCCCTTCCGACAGCCTGTCGCTCACATGACAGCCAGCCATCAGCCGTCCATCAGCCTGCCACCGTAAAGCTCAACGACAACTGAGGAACAAATGGGAAGACCCAAGGGATCTCTAGGCCGTCCTCAGATGAGCTCTCCATCGTCACTCCCAGTCATCCGGGTTCTCCATACATCTGGCCAGTTCGTTCCCCATATTGCCTTTCACCATGCGCTGGCTGCACTCTCCGCACACTCCATCAGTTCCTCGCCTTGGATGGTGTCCCCCTCCCCCCCCCCCCCTTGGATCTGTCCTGTGTCTCCCGCCATGTTTGTCCTGTGACCATTCCCACCTCCATGTTTGCACCATTCCCACTTCCCTGTGTTTGTCCTGTGTTCGTCCCATGCCCCCTCTCCCCCGGTTTGTCTTGTGTCTCCCACCAATGTCCCCCCATGCTTGTCCTGTTACTCCCCCTGTTTGTCTCTTGTGTCCCCCTGCTTGTGTACCGTCTTTGTCTTGTGTATCTGTCTTCCCTCAGTATTTGTCCCGTGTCTCTGTGTCTTCCCTCCGTGTATGTTCCGTTTGTTGGTCCCCCCTCCCTGTTTGTTCTGTTTGTCTTGTGTCTCTGTCTCACCTCTGTGTTTGTTCCGTGTGTTTTCCTGTTTCCCCTGTGTTTGACCCATATCTGTGTCTCCCCTCTGTTTGTTCCATGTTTTTAATGTTTAACCCTGTGTGTTTGTCCCATACCTCTGTTTTTTGTGTTTGTTCCGTGTCCTCACCGTGTTTCTCCCACCTGTGTTTGTCTTGTGTTTGTCGCTGTGTTTGTCCCGTGAACCCCCCCTGTCATGTTTGTCCCCTGTCTCCCCCACCCTCATGTGTCCCCCACTCTCGGCCTGCACCTTGTCGTGGTGAGTGGGCTTTAAACCAAGACAGGCCTTTAAGCAGAAATACAAGATGGTTCAATTTCCAGCTCACTTAAAGGTTCTAAGGCTAATTACGGTCTACATTTAGCTGACATTTGTTTTTTTACCCAGTCAGCACGCTATGTGGATAGCCCAAGGTTTGGTGTTGCTGCTGTATTATGATGTTAACTTCATCTTCTCGTTGTGACAGGAACCAGGCTGGGGGTGTTCCTGTGTGCCTAGATGTTCCGGGGACCCCCACATGCAACAACAAACTCCAAATGCAACCAACCAACCAACCAACCAACCAAACACTTGTCATGCCAACATGCTAATGCTAACATGCTAACATGCTAACATGCTCATGCTAACATGCTAACATGCTAGCATGCTAATGCTAATGCTAGCATGCTCATGCTAATGCTAGCATGCTAACATGCTAATGCTAACATGCTAACATGCTAATGCTAACATGCTAATGCTAACATGCTAATGCTAACATGCTAACATGCTAATGCTAACATGCTAATGCTAACATGCTAATGCTAACATGCTAATGCTAACATGCTAATGCTAATATGCTAATGCTAACATGCTAATGCTAACATGCTAACATGCTAGCATGCTAATGCTAGCATGCTAATGCTAATGCTAGCATGCTAGCATGCTAGCATGCTAATGCTAGCATGCTAACATGCTAATGCTAACATGCTAACATGCTAATGCTAACATGCTAATGCTAACATGCTAATGCTAACATGCTAACATGTTAACATGCTAATGCTAACATGCTAATGCTAACATGCTAACATGCTAATGCTAACATGCTAAAATGCTAACATGTTAATGATAACATGCTAACATGCTAATGCTAACATGCTAATGCTAACATGCTAATGCTAACATGTTAACATGCTAATGCTAACATGCTAACATGCTAATGCTAACATGCTAATGCTAACATGCTAATATGCTAACATGCTAATGCTAACATGCTAATGCTAACATGCTAATGCTAACATGATAATATGCTAATGCTAACATGCTAACATGCTAATGCTAACATGCTAACATGCTAATGCTAACATGCTAACATGCTAATGCTAACATGCTAACATGCTAATGCTAACATGCTAATGCTGACATGCTAATGCTAACATGCTAATGCTAACATGCTAATGCTAACATGCTAATGCTAATATGCTAACATGCTAATGCTAACATGCTAATGCTAACATGCTAACATGCTATTGCTAACATGCTAACATGCTAATGCTAACATGCTAATGCTAACATGCTAATGCTAACATGCTAACATGCTAATGCTAACATGCTAACATGCTAATGCTAACATGCTAACATGCTAATGCTAACATGCTAATGCTAACATGCTAATGCTAACATGCTAACATGCTAACATGCTAATGCTAACATGCTAACATGCTAATGTTAACATGCTAATGCTAACATGCTAACATGCTAATGCTAACATGCTAATGCTAATATGCTAATGCTAACATGCTAAAATGCTAATGCTAACATGCTAATGCTAATATGCTAACATGCTAATGCTAACATGCTAATGCTAACATGCTAATGCTAACATGCTAAAATGCTAACATGCTAACATGCTAATGCTAACATGCTAATGCTAACATGCTAACATGCTAAAATGCTAATGCTAACATGCTAAAATGCTAACATGCTAACATGTTAACATGCTAATGCTAACATGCTAATGCTAACATGCTAACATGCTAATGCTAACATGCTAAAATGCTAACATGTTAATGTTAACATGCTAACATGCTAATGCTAACATGCTAATGCTAACATGTTAACATGCTAATGCTAACATGCTAACATGCTAATGCTAACATGCTAATGCTAACATGCTAATATGCTAACATGCTAATGCTAACATGCTAATGCTAACATGCTAATGCTAACATGATAATATGCTAATGCTAACATGCTAACATGCTAATGCTAACATGCTAACATGCTAATGCTAACATGCTAATGCTAACATGCTAAGGGGTCCATTTGGTTTCGCTCAGGGGGGCGGCCCGGTTCTGGCGAGCCGCCCCGCATCCGAAACGGTTGAGAAATGACAGAGTTACGTGTTTCCCCGAATTTCTCTATTGACTTTCAATGTGTGTGTGCGTGCACATGTGTGCATGTGCGTGCATGTGCATGTGTGCGCGCGTGTGTGAGAGTTGGTCAGGTGACCTTGAATCATTAACAAAGTATCATTTTCACCTGGGCTAGTCTATGCAAATGCAAACAGTATTGCAAGTTAAAAGCCCACTGACTCTCTATGAGAGAACGTATGTCCGAACAAATTGCTCTATCGCAAAAAGTAAAAGTCGAATGCGATTTTTGTTTTCACCGTGAGTGACCCGAGGCATTGAGGTACGCCGTGTGCGATCGTGGTATTGGTACGATAAAAAACGTGGTTATAAGAGCGAGTTAAGAATTGTGCTTGTGATGAAAAAATTGCTGACTCATTCAGGCATTTAACATGGAGTTTATGACACATTATGATGGTACACCTGTCGCTTTCAGGGCTGTAGTTCACGTACTGTATGTATCTGGGCTATGGTTGTGACATTGGGTGAAAGAGGACGAGTGTGGCTACAAAATGACCGAAACCCATGCGTGTAAAGTGAATATTTTGGCCGTGAGGACGATTTGTTCGGAGAATTTCGGTATAGTCTTCACATTGGCTTCTCACTCTGATCCGCTCTCTCTCTGGGCGTGCGACACTCTGAGTCGAGAATATTTCTCAGACCACACACACTTTGAACTGCGATAGCGGGCAAACCGTGCAACGTATTCGAATTCCGTCTGAACCACCACAAAGTCGATGGCCTCGTGTGCTGTTTGACGTTTAAATCGTGTTTCTACGTAACAGTATGCCAGAGCAATGTGGCTCCAAAGTAACGTGTCGTTTTCTGTTTTTCCACGCGTTTCCGCATCGACTTTGAATGGGGCATTTTTCGCGTCGTTTATTGCGAATTACGTGGGCACGGTAACACGAATCGGAAAGAAAAGCACAAGCACACCATTCCCGGCCGAGCCGCACGTTTTGATGTATATATTGCGGGGCTTTGGCAAACCGTGCGGCCGGCCATAGACGTCGAAGTTTCGCGTATTGATTATTACTACGATTAAGTATGCGTTTTAGATTTCAACCTGTGTTTCTGCCATTGCATGGCAGGCACCCAGAATTAGAACAAGCAAGCTCACGATGCGGCGCGAAGCTTGTAGATCAGCTATTTTCACTCATTCTTAAACATTTGATTTCTAATATGTATGAAAGCTAGAATGAAGAGATGACTGAATGACATGGTGGAATCAGCCACATCAATTTCCCAGAGGAGTAAAGCCGTGCAGCTACAGATAACTAACCAGATTGATTACACCCTTAAAACGTACATGCTAGTATGCCAGGACCCATGGATCCTATATGAAGCACCCCTGACCGTCCGGCTGCATGGATACACCCTTAAAACGTACATGCTAGTATGCCAGGACCCATGGATCCTATATGAAGCACCCCTGACAGTCCGGCTGCAGGGATTAGTATAGTAGGGCACCCGCATTCTGCTGAAAATTAATTGCAGACCCTTAACCCTCTCCAGGATTTAATTATGAATTTTTACATTGGCGAATTCACAACTTTCCTCATTTCGGACTCATTTCTGATGACTGGTTCTCGCTTCCTACACAACCCAGACACATTATAACTGAGGTTTTTCAGTCATGGGGGATCGGATAGAGTTATTCCACAATCCACACTACCTCTGGGATAACACAATAACCCACAGATTAATTCATTTATAATTTATTCAACTTCTAATACGGCACAATCACTGCCCTGCCATCCTACATTGGTCTCCCCTGACCAATTGACTTGGCATTAAGCCCAGTAGATTCATTTACTACCCAGTCCCGGAACAAGGACGACCAGAACCCTTTATGTCCACTCATTAATAGTTTGACCCCAGTTTGACAGCTGTCTGCTGTACCTATAGAGGCACAAGGCCCCTGCGCGAGGAAACCAGTGCGTTCTTTGAGGTTTTCACAGCTATTCCGTTAATTTTCTTATTTCTGAAGGTTCAGTTAACACAAACACATCTATAGCAACTCAAATTGACATTTCTATAACATCACCCTCAGTGAAATATAACATTAGAGCTGTACTATGGGACAGAGTCTCTGCTCTGTGCTCTGTGTTACTGTGCACTGACGACACCTTGTGGGCATTCAGTTGAATTGCATGCATGCCCAGCTAATTGACATCACAGGCTGTGTGAAATATGTGAATATGACAGAACAGTGGTTCTCATATTGACCAGGGGTCATTGCTTTTGTTCTCAGAGTTACATTGCTCAACTCAAGACTCCGCTCGCTCACTCACACTCACTCACTCACTCACTCACTCACTCACTCACTCACTCACACACTCACTCACTCACTCACCGCACGCACGCACGCACGCACGCACGCACGCACGCACACAGGCATGAGGGCACAGTGACCTCTGGGCCCTGACCCTCCACGCACGCTCTCTCAACGCACGCACGCACGCACGCACTCACTCACTCACTCACTCACTCACTCACTCACTCACTCACTCACTCACACTCACTCACTCACTCACTCACTCACTCACCGCACGAAAAGGAAAAGGAACGCACCGGCCGAAGGAGGAACGCGGAGGCGCCGCGTTCCACTTATCGGGAAAAGGAACGCACCGGCCGAAGGAGGAACGCGGAGGCGCCGCGTTCCACTTATCGGGAAAAGGAACGCACCGGCCGAAGGAGGAACGCGGAGGCGCCGCGTTCCACTTATCGGGCCTTTGGGCCCGCCGCGGGCGGACGGGGCGACGCCGGGGCGTCGCCCGATAAGTGGAACGCGGCGCCTCCGCGTTCCTCCTTCGGCCGGTGCGTTCCTTTTCCCGATAAGTGGAACGCGGCGCCTCCGCGTTCCTCCTTCGGCCGGTGCGTTCCTTTTCCCGATAAGTGGAACGCGGCGCCTCCGCGTTCCTCCTTCGGCCGGTGCGTTCCTTTTCCCGATAAGTGGAACGCGGCGCCTCCGCGTTCCTCCTTCGGCCGGTGCGTTCCTTTTCCCGATAAGTGGAACGCGGCGCCTCCGCGTTCCTCCTTCGGCCGGTGCGTTCCTTTTCCCGATAAGTGGAACGCGGCGCCTCCGCGTTCCTCCTTCGGCCGGTGCGTTCCTTTTCCCGATAAGTGGAACGCGGCGCCTCCGCGTTCCTCCTTCGGCCGGTGCGTTCCTTTTCCCGATAAGTGGAACGCGGCGCCTCCGCGTTCCTCCTTCGGCCGGTGCGTTCCTTTTCCTTTTCGTGCGTGCGTGCACGCACGCACGCACGCACGCACTCACTCACTCACTCACTCACTCACTCACTCACTCACTCACTCACTCACTCACTCACTCACTCACTCACTCACTCACTCACTCACTCACTCACTCACCGCACCGCACGCACGCACGCACGCACGCACGCACGCACGCACGCACGCACACAGGCATGAGGGCACAGTGACCTCTGGGCCCTGACCCTCCACGCACGCTCTCTCAACGCACGCACGCACGCACGCACGCACGCACGCACGCACGCACGCACGCACGCACGCACGCACGCACGCACGCACGCACTCACTCACTCACTCACCCACCGCACGCACGCACGCACGCACGTCAAACTGGGGGCCCTTTAAATGAAAAGGGTTGACAACTGTCTAGCTTAGTGAAATATTGAATTGGACATTTCATAAAGTCAAACATACAACAGACTGTGACAGACAGGTTTATTTTTAGCACTCCAGGGTGTCGAACCCCATACACGCCAGTGTAAACTTGGTGTAGTACCGGTACGAGCACTTTGTTTTTCCTGTCTGACACAATGTCTTTATTGCATGTGAACAACATGTACAATTTTAGCCAATAATGTTGAATAAAAAAAGGAATATAAAACTAAATGTTATCATTCTGTCGGTTCTACATGACAACTCACCTTTGCATATAGAAAATAAATGTCATATGTGTCCACCACTCTGACAGCTGTCTGCTGCTCCACACACACTGTACACAAATTGAACATACAGTAAATAATGGGCTTGCAAATGTGTTTGTATTACATGCAATGAGTAATTATATTGGACTTTAGCTAACATGCAAACACAGGCTGGTTTTACAATTATTTATTTATTTAAAAATGGCCCAATAGACATAAACACTAAAATCGAGGCTTCATCTAGCCACAAGCAGATGGACCATGTAATACATATTTTATTTAGTGCATTAGCTAAATAATTATTATGCCCTTACCTCTGACAGCAAGCCCAGCCTGTCTGACTGACTGACTTCTAATGCTCTCTTCTTCCTTCCCTTCCTCCTGCTGCTATCATGCTAACAGAAGCTAACTCTCTCTAACTCTGTCCAAAAGACCCCAAAACGTTCCAAATAAATTTTCGGGTCCTTAGTGATCATCAGAGAGACAAAAGGTGGCCATTAATGTCTTTCAAACATCTTCTACGATTTATTAAAAAATATATCAATAGTACCTCCAGTCCAGCCTGCTTGTTGACAGGCAAACCAAGATGGCTGCCGTGTTCAGTGGAAAGTGAGAGAGGGGGGCGGCGCCCTGCTGTCAGCTGTCAGTCAAGAGTCTAAACCATTGGCCCCCAGCAACATTAGGATAGGCCAATAACCTCCAGGGATATCCTAATACATTTTAGGAAAGTCAGAGAGGATCGGCTGGCCAGGAGCGCGAGGAAACCAGTGCGTTCTTTGAGGTTTTCACAGCTATTCCGTTAATTTTCTTATTTCTGAAGGTTCAGTTAACACAAACACATCTATAGCAACTCAAATTGACATTTCTATAACATCACCCTCAGTGAAATATAACATTAGAGCTGTACTATGGGACAGAGTCTCTGCTCTGTGCTCTGTGTTACTGTGCACTGACGACACCTTGTGGGCATTCAGTTGAATTGCATGCATGCCCAGCTAATTGACATCACAGGCTGTGTGAAATATGTGAATATGACAGAACAGTGGTTCTCATATTGACCAGGGGTCATTGCTTTTGTTCTCAGAGTTACATTGCTCAACTCAAGACTCCGCTCGCTCACTCACACTCACTCACTCACTCACTCACTCACTCACTCACTCACTCACACACTCACTCACTCACTCACCGCACGCACGCACGCACGCACGCACGCACGCACGCACACAGGCATGAGGGCACAGTGACCTCTGGGCCCTGACCCTCCACGCACGCTCTCTCAACGCACGCACGCACGCACGCACTCACTCACTCACTCACTCACTCACTCACTCACTCACTCACTCACACTCACTCACTCACTCACTCACTCACTCACCGCACGAAAAGGAAAAGGAACGCACCGGCCGAAGGAGGAACGCGGAGGCGCCGCGTTCCACTTATCGGGAAAAGGAACGCACCGGCCGAAGGAGGAACGCGGAGGCGCCGCGTTCCACTTATCGGGAAAAGGAACGCACCGGCCGAAGGAGGAACGCGGAGGCGCCGCGTTCCACTTATCGGGCCTTTGGGCCCGCCGCGGGCGGACGGGGCGACGCCGGGGCGTCGCCCGATAAGTGGAACGCGGCGCCTCCGCGTTCCTCCTTCGGCCGGTGCGTTCCTTTTCCCGATAAGTGGAACGCGGCGCCTCCGCGTTCCTCCTTCGGCCGGTGCGTTCCTTTTCCCGATAAGTGGAACGCGGCGCCTCCGCGTTCCTCCTTCGGCCGGTGCGTTCCTTTTCCCGATAAGTGGAACGCGGCGCCTCCGCGTTCCTCCTTCGGCCGGTGCGTTCCTTTTCCCGATAAGTGGAACGCGGCGCCTCCGCGTTCCTCCTTCGGCCGGTGCGTTCCTTTTCCCGATAAGTGGAACGCGGCGCCTCCGCGTTCCTCCTTCGGCCGGTGCGTTCCTTTTCCCGATAAGTGGAACGCGGCGCCTCCGCGTTCCTCCTTCGGCCGGTGCGTTCCTTTTCCCGATAAGTGGAACGCGGCGCCTCCGCGTTCCTCCTTCGGCCGGTGCGTTCCTTTTCCTTTTCGTGCGTGCGTGCACGCACGCACGCACGCACGCACTCACTCACTCACTCACTCACTCACTCACTCACTCACTCACTCACTCACTCACTCACTCACTCACTCACTCACTCACTCACTCACTCACCGCACCGCACGCACGCACGCACGCACGCACGCACGCACGCACGCACGCACACAGGCATGAGGGCACAGTGACCTCTGGGCCCTGACCCTCCACGCACGCTCTCTCAACGCACGCACGCACGCACGCACGCACGCACGCACGCACGCACGCACGCACGCACGCACGCACGCACGCACGCACGCACTCACTCACTCACCCACCGCACGCACGCACGCACGCACGTCAAACTGGGGGCCCTTTAAATGAAAAGGGTTGACAACTGTCTAGCTTAGTGAAATATTGAATTGGACATTTCATAAAGTCAAACATACAACAGACTGTGACAGACAGGTTTATTTTTAGCACTCCAGGGTGTCGAACCCCATACACGCCAGTGTAAACTTGGTGTAGTACCGGTACGAGCACTTTGTTTTTCCTGTCTGACACAATGTCTTTATTGCATGTGAACAACATGTACAATTTTAGCCAATAATGTTGAATAAAAAAAGGAATATAAAACTAAATGTTATCATTCTGTCGGTTCTACATGACAACTCACCTTTGCATATAGAAAATAAATGTCATATGTGTCCACCACTCTGACAGCTGTCTGCTGCTCCACACACACTGTACACAAATTGAACATACAGTAAATAATGGGCTTGCAAATGTGTTTGTATTACATGCAATGAGTAATTATATTGGACTTTAGCTAACATGCAAACACAGGCTGGTTTTACAATTATTTATTTATTTAAAAATGGCCCAATAGACATAAACACTAAAATCGAGGCTTCATCTAGCCACAAGCAGATGGACCATGTAATACATATTTTATTTAGTGCATTAGCTAAATAATTATTATGCCCTTACCTCTGACAGCAAGCCCAGCCTGTCTGACTGACTGACTTCTAATGCTCTCTTCTTCCTTCCCTTCCTCCTGCTGCTATCATGCTAACAGAAGCTAACTCTCTCTAACTCTGTCCAAAAGACCCCAAAACGTTCCAAATAAATTTTCGGGTCCTTAGTGATCATCAGAGAGACAAAAGGTGGCCATTAATGTCTTTCAAACATCTTCTACGATTTATTAAAAAATATATCAATAGTACCTCCAGTCCAGCCTGCTTGTTGACAGGCAAACCAAGATGGCTGCCGTGTTCAGTGGAAAGTGAGAGAGGGGGGCGGCGCCCTGCTGTCAGCTGTCAGTCAAGAGTCTAAACCATTGGCCCCCAGCAACATTAGGATAGGCCAATAACCTCCAGGGATATCCTAATACATTTTAGGAAAGTCAGAGAGGATCGGCTGGCCAGGAGCGCGAGGAAACCAGTGCGTTCTTTGAGGTTTTCACAGCTATTCCGTTAATTTTCTTATTTCTGAAGGTTCAGTTAACACAAACACATCTATAGCAACTCAAATTGACATTTCTATAACATCACCCTCAGTGAAATATAACATTAGAGCTGTACTATGGGACAGAGTCTCTGCTCTGTGCTCTGTGTTACTGTGCACTGACGACACCTTGTGGGCATTCAGTTGAATTGCATGCATGCCCAGCTAATTGACATCACAGGCTGTGTGAAATATGTGAATATGACAGAACAGTGGTTCTCATATTGACCAGGGGTCATTGCTTTTGTTCTCAGAGTTACATTGCTCAACTCAAGACTCCGCTCGCTCACTCACACTCACTCACTCACTCACTCACTCACTCACTCACTCACTCACACACTCACTCACTCACTCACCGCACGCACGCACGCACGCACGCACGCACGCACGCACACAGGCATGAGGGCACAGTGACCTCTGGGCCCTGACCCTCCACGCACGCTCTCTCAACGCACGCACGCACGCACGCACTCACTCACTCACTCACTCACTCACTCACTCACTCACTCACTCACACTCACTCACTCACTCACTCACTCACTCACCGCACGAAAAGGAAAAGGAACGCACCGGCCGAAGGAGGAACGCGGAGGCGCCGCGTTCCACTTATCGGGAAAAGGAACGCACCGGCCGAAGGAGGAACGCGGAGGCGCCGCGTTCCACTTATCGGGAAAAGGAACGCACCGGCCGAAGGAGGAACGCGGAGGCGCCGCGTTCCACTTATCGGGCCTTTGGGCCCGCCGCGGGCGGACGGGGCGACGCCGGGGCGTCGCCCGATAAGTGGAACGCGGCGCCTCCGCGTTCCTCCTTCGGCCGGTGCGTTCCTTTTCCCGATAAGTGGAACGCGGCGCCTCCGCGTTCCTCCTTCGGCCGGTGCGTTCCTTTTCCCGATAAGTGGAACGCGGCGCCTCCGCGTTCCTCCTTCGGCCGGTGCGTTCCTTTTCCCGATAAGTGGAACGCGGCGCCTCCGCGTTCCTCCTTCGGCCGGTGCGTTCCTTTTCCCGATAAGTGGAACGCGGCGCCTCCGCGTTCCTCCTTCGGCCGGTGCGTTCCTTTTCCCGATAAGTGGAACGCGGCGCCTCCGCGTTCCTCCTTCGGCCGGTGCGTTCCTTTTCCCGATAAGTGGAACGCGGCGCCTCCGCGTTCCTCCTTCGGCCGGTGCGTTCCTTTTCCCGATAAGTGGAACGCGGCGCCTCCGCGTTCCTCCTTCGGCCGGTGCGTTCCTTTTCCTTTTCGTGCGTGCGTGCACGCACGCACGCACGCACGCACTCACTCACTCACTCACTCACTCACTCACTCACTCACTCACTCACTCACTCACTCACTCACTCACTCACTCACTCACTCACTCACTCACTCACTCACTCACCGCACCGCACGCACGCACGCACGCACGCACGCACGCACGCACGCACGCACACAGGCATGAGGGCACAGTGACCTCTGGGCCCTGACCCTCCACGCACGCTCTCTCAACGCACGCACGCACGCACGCACGCACGCACGCACGCACGCACGCACGCACGCACGCACGCACGCACGCACGCACTCACTCACTCACTCACCCACCGCACGCACGCACGCACGCACGTCAAACTGGGGGCCCTTTAAATGAAAAGGGTTGACAACTGTCTAGCTTAGTGAAATATTGAATTGGACATTTCATAAAGTCAAACATACAACAGACTGTGACAGACAGGTTTATTTTTAGCACTCCAGGGTGTCGAACCCCATACACGCCAGTGTAAACTTGGTGTAGTACCGGTACGAGCACTTTGTTTTTCCTGTCTGACACAATGTCTTTATTGCATGTGAACAACATGTACAATTTTAGCCAATAATGTTGAATAAAAAAAGGAATATAAAACTAAATGTTATCATTCTGTCGGTTCTACATGACAACTCACCTTTGCATATAGAAAATAAATGTCATATGTGTCCACCACTCTGACAGCTGTCTGCTGCTCCACACACACTGTACACAAATTGAACATACAGTAAATAATGGGCTTGCAAATGTGTTTGTATTACATGCAATGAGTAATTATATTGGACTTTAGCTAACATGCAAACACAGGCTGGTTTTACAATTATTTATTTATTTAAAAATGGCCCAATAGACATAAACACTAAAATCGAGGCTTCATCTAGCCACAAGCAGATGGACCATGTAATACATATTTTATTTAGTGCATTAGCTAAATAATTATTATGCCCTTACCTCTGACAGCAAGCCCAGCCTGTCTGACTGACTGACTTCTAATGCTCTCTTCTTCCTTCCCTTCCTCCTGCTGCTATCATGCTAACAGAAGCTAACTCTCTCTAACTCTGTCCAAAAGACCCCAAAACGTTCCAAATAAATTTTCGGGTCCTTAGTGATCATCAGAGAGACAAAAGGTGGCCATTAATGTCTTTCAAACATCTTCTACGATTTATTAAAAAATATATCAATAGTACCTCCAGTCCAGCCTGCTTGTTGACAGGCAAACCAAGATGGCTGCCGTGTTCAGTGGAAAGTGAGAGAGGGGGGCGGCGCCCTGCTGTCAGCTGTCAGTCAAGAGTCTAAACCATTGGCCCCCAGCAACATTAGGATAGGCCAATAACCTCCAGGGATATCCTAATACATTTTAGGAAAGTCAGAGAGGATCGGCTGGCCAGGAGCGCGAGGAAACCAGTGCGTTCTTTGAGGTTTTCACAGCTATTCCGTTAATTTTCTTATTTCTGAAGGTTCAGTTAACACAAACACATCTATAGCAACTCAAATTGACATTTCTATAACATCACCCTCAGTGAAATATAACATTAGAGCTGTACTATGGGACAGAGTCTCTGCTCTGTGCTCTGTGTTACTGTGCACTGACGACACCTTGTGGGCATTCAGTTGAATTGCATGCATGCCCAGCTAATTGACATCACAGGCTGTGTGAAATATGTGAATATGACAGAACAGTGGTTCTCATATTGACCAGGGGTCATTGCTTTTGTTCTCAGAGTTACATTGCTCAACTCAAGACTCCGCTCGCTCACTCACACTCACTCACTCACTCACTCACTCACTCACTCACTCACTCACACACTCACTCACTCACTCACCGCACGCACGCACGCACGCACGCACGCACGCACGCACACAGGCATGAGGGCACAGTGACCTCTGGGCCCTGACCCTCCACGCACGCTCTCTCAACGCACGCACGCACGCACGCACTCACTCACTCACTCACTCACTCACTCACTCACTCACTCACTCACACTCACTCACTCACTCACTCACTCACTCACCGCACGAAAAGGAAAAGGAACGCACCGGCCGAAGGAGGAACGCGGAGGCGCCGCGTTCCACTTATCGGGAAAAGGAACGCACCGGCCGAAGGAGGAACGCGGAGGCGCCGCGTTCCACTTATCGGGAAAAGGAACGCACCGGCCGAAGGAGGAACGCGGAGGCGCCGCGTTCCACTTATCGGGCCTTTGGGCCCGCCGCGGGCGGACGGGGCGACGCCGGGGCGTCGCCCGATAAGTGGAACGCGGCGCCTCCGCGTTCCTCCTTCGGCCGGTGCGTTCCTTTTCCCGATAAGTGGAACGCGGCGCCTCCGCGTTCCTCCTTCGGCCGGTGCGTTCCTTTTCCCGATAAGTGGAACGCGGCGCCTCCGCGTTCCTCCTTCGGCCGGTGCGTTCCTTTTCCCGATAAGTGGAACGCGGCGCCTCCGCGTTCCTCCTTCGGCCGGTGCGTTCCTTTTCCCGATAAGTGGAACGCGGCGCCTCCGCGTTCCTCCTTCGGCCGGTGCGTTCCTTTTCCCGATAAGTGGAACGCGGCGCCTCCGCGTTCCTCCTTCGGCCGGTGCGTTCCTTTTCCCGATAAGTGGAACGCGGCGCCTCCGCGTTCCTCCTTCGGCCGGTGCGTTCCTTTTCCCGATAAGTGGAACGCGGCGCCTCCGCGTTCCTCCTTCGGCCGGTGCGTTCCTTTTCCTTTTCGTGCGTGCGTGCACGCACGCACGCACGCACGCACTCACTCACTCACTCACTCACTCACTCACTCACTCACTCACTCACTCACTCACTCACTCACTCACTCACTCACTCACTCACTCACTCACTCACTCACTCACTCCGCACCGCACGCACGCACGCACGCACGCACGCACGCACGCACGCACGCACGCACACAGGCATGAGGGCACAGTGACCTCTGGGCCCTGACCCTCCACGCACGCTCTCTCAACGCACGCACGCACGCACGCACGCACGCACGCACGCACGCACGCACGCACGCACGCACGCACGCACGCACGCACGCACTCACTCACTCACCCACCGCACGCACGCACGCACGCACGTCAAACTGGGGGCCCTTTAAATGAAAAGGGTTGACAACTGTCTAGCTTAGTGAAATATTGAATTGGACATTTCATAAAGTCAAACATACAACAGACTGTGACAGACAGGTTTATTTTTAGCACTCCAGGGTGTCGAACCCCATACACGCCAGTGTAAACTTGGTGTAGTACCGGTACGAGCACTTTGTTTTTCCTGTCTGACACAATGTCTTTATTGCATGTGAACAACATGTACAATTTTAGCCAATAATGTTGAATAAAAAAAGGAATATAAAACTAAATGTTATCATTCTGTCGGTTCTACATGACAACTCACCTTTGCATATAGAAAATAAATGTCATATGTGTCCACCACTCTGACAGCTGTCTGCTGCTCCACACACACTGTACACAAATTGAACATACAGTAAATAATGGGCTTGCAAATGTGTTTGTATTACATGCAATGAGTAATTATATTGGACTTTAGCTAACATGCAAACACAGGCTGGTTTTACAATTATTTATTTATTTAAAAATGGCCCAATAGACATAAACACTAAAATCGAGGCTTCATCTAGCCACAAGCAGATGGACCATGTAATACATATTTTATTTAGTGCATTAGCTAAATAATTATTATGCCCTTACCTCTGACAGCAAGCCCAGCCTGTCTGACTGACTGACTTCTAATGCTCTCTTCTTCCTTCCCTTCCTCCTGCTGCTATCATGCTAACAGAAGCTAACTCTCTCTAACTCTGTCCAAAAGACCCCAAAACGTTCCAAATAAATTTTCGGGTCCTTAGTGATCATCAGAGAGACAAAAGGTGGCCATTAATGTCTTTCAAACATCTTCTACGATTTATTAAAAAATATATCAATAGTACCTCCAGTCCAGCCTGCTTGTTGACAGGCAAACCAAGATGGCTGCCGTGTTCAGTGGAAAGTGAGAGAGGGGGGCGGCGCCCTGCTGTCAGCTGTCAGTCAAGAGTCTAAACCATTGGCCCCCAGCAACATTAGGATAGGCCAATAACCTCCAGGGATATCCTAATACATTTTAGGAAAGTCAGAGAGGATCGGCTGGCCAGGAGCGCGAGGAAACCAGTGCGTTCTTTGAGGTTTTCACAGCTATTCCGTTAATTTTCTTATTTCTGAAGGTTCAGTTAACACAAACACATCTATAGCAACTCAAATTGACATTTCTATAACATCACCCTCAGTGAAATATAACATTAGAGCTGTACTATGGGACAGAGTCTCTGCTCTGTGCTCTGTGTTACTGTGCACTGACGACACCTTGTGGGCATTCAGTTGAATTGCATGCATGCCCAGCTAATTGACATCACAGGCTGTGTGAAATATGTGAATATGACAGAACAGTGGTTCTCATATTGACCAGGGGTCATTGCTTTTGTTCTCAGAGTTACATTGCTCAACTCAAGACTCCGCTCGCTCACTCACACTCACTCACTCACTCACTCACTCACTCACTCACTCACTCACACACTCACTCACTCACTCACCGCACGCACGCACGCACGCACGCACGCACGCACGCACGCACACAGGCATGAGGGCACAGTGACCTCTGGGCCCTGACCCTCCACGCACGCTCTCTCAACGCACGCACGCACGCACGCACTCACTCACTCACTCACTCACTCACTCACTCACTCACTCACTCACACTCACTCACTCACTCACTCACTCACTCACCGCACGAAAAGGAAAAGGAACGCACCGGCCGAAGGAGGAACGCGGAGGCGCCGCGTTCCACTTATCGGGAAAAGGAACGCACCGGCCGAAGGAGGAACGCGGAGGCGCCGCGTTCCACTTATCGGGAAAAGGAACGCACCGGCCGAAGGAGGAACGCGGAGGCGCCGCGTTCCACTTATCGGGCCTTTGGGCCCGCCGCGGGCGGACGGGGCGACGCCGGGGCGTCGCCCGATAAGTGGAACGCGGCGCCTCCGCGTTCCTCCTTCGGCCGGTGCGTTCCTTTTCCCGATAAGTGGAACGCGGCGCCTCCGCGTTCCTCCTTCGGCCGGTGCGTTCCTTTTCCCGATAAGTGGAACGCGGCGCCTCCGCGTTCCTCCTTCGGCCGGTGCGTTCCTTTTCCCGATAAGTGGAACGCGGCGCCTCCGCGTTCCTCCTTCGGCCGGTGCGTTCCTTTTCCCGATAAGTGGAACGCGGCGCCTCCGCGTTCCTCCTTCGGCCGGTGCGTTCCTTTTCCCGATAAGTGGAACGCGGCGCCTCCGCGTTCCTCCTTCGGCCGGCCGGTGCGTTCCTTTTCCCGATAAGTGGAACGCGGCGCCTCCGCGTTCCTCCTTCGGCCGGTGCGTTCCTTTTCCCGATAAGTGGAACGCGGCGCCTCCGCGTTCCTCCTTCGGCCGGTGCGTTCCTTTTCCTTTTCGTGCGTGCGTGCACGCACGCACGCACGCACGCACTCACTCACTCACTCACTCACTCACTCACTCACTCACTCACTCACTCACTCACTCACTCACTCACTCACTCACTCACTCACTCACTCACCGCACCGCACGCACGCACGCACGCACGCACGCACGCACGCACGCACGCACACAGGCATGAGGGCACAGTGACCTCTGGGCCCTGACCCTCCACGCACGCTCTCTCAACGCACGCACGCACGCACGCACGCACGCACGCACGCACGCACGCACGCACGCACGCACGCACGCACGCACGCACGCACTCACTCACTCACTCACCCACCGCACGCACGCACGCACGCACGTCAAACTGGGGGCCCTTTAAATGAAAAGGGTTGACAACTGTCTAGCTTAGTGAAATATTGAATTGGACATTTCATAAAGTCAAACATACAACAGACTGTGACAGACAGGTTTATTTTTAGCACTCCAGGGTGTCGAACCCCATACACGCCAGTGTAAACTTGGTGTAGTACCGGTACGAGCACTTTGTTTTTCCTGTCTGACACAATGTCTTTATTGCATGTGAACAACATGTACAATTTTAGCCAATAATGTTGAATAAAAAAAGGAATATAAAACTAAATGTTATCATTCTGTCGGTTCTACATGACAACTCACCTTTGCATATAGAAAATAAATGTCATATGTGTCCACCACTCTGACAGCTGTCTGCTGCTCCACACACACTGTACACAAATTGAACATACAGTAAATAATGGGCTTGCAAATGTGTTTGTATTACATGCAATGAGTAATTATATTGGACTTTAGCTAACATGCAAACACAGGCTGGTTTTACAATTATTTATTTATTTAAAAATGGCCCAATAGACATAAACACTAAAATCGAGGCTTCATCTAGCCACAAGCAGATGGACCATGTAATACATATTTTATTTAGTGCATTAGCTAAATAATTATTATGCCCTTACCTCTGACAGCAAGCCCAGCCTGTCTGACTGACTGACTTCTAATGCTCTCTTCTTCCTTCCCTTCCTCCTGCTGCTATCATGCTAACAGAAGCTAACTCTCTCTAACTCTGTCCAAAAGACCCCAAAACGTTCCAAATAAATTTTCGGGTCCTTAGTGATCATCAGAGAGACAAAAGGTGGCCATTAATGTCTTTCAAACATCTTCTACGATTTATTAAAAAATATATCAATAGTACCTCCAGTCCAGCCTGCTTGTTGACAGGCAAACCAAGATGGCTGCCGTGTTCAGTGGAAAGTGAGAGAGGGGGGCGGCGCCCTGCTGTCAGCTGTCAGTCAAGAGTCTAAACCATTGGCCCCCAGCAACATTAGGATAGGCCAATAACCTCCAGGGATATCCTAATACATTTTAGGAAAGTCAGAGAGGATCGGCTGGCCAGGAGCGCGAGGAAACCAGTGCGTTCTTTGAGGTTTTCACAGCTATTCCGTTAATTTTCTTATTTCTGAAGGTTCAGTTAACACAAACACATCTATAGCAACTCAAATTGACATTTCTATAACATCACCCTCAGTGAAATATAACATTAGAGCTGTACTATGGGACAGAGTCTCTGCTCTGTGCTCTGTGTTACTGTGCACTGACGACACCTTGTGGGCATTCAGTTGAATTGCATGCATGCCCAGCTAATTGACATCACAGGCTGTGTGAAATATGTGAATATGACAGAACAGTGGTTCTCATATTGACCAGGGGTCATTGCTTTTGTTCTCAGAGTTACATTGCTCAACTCAAGACTCCGCTCGCTCACTCACACTCACTCACTCACTCACTCACTCACTCACTCACTCACTCACACACTCACTCACTCACTCACCGCACGCACGCACGCACGCACGCACGCACGCACGCACACAGGCATGAGGGCACAGTGACCTCTGGGCCCTGACCCTCCACGCACGCTCTCTCAACGCACGCACGCACGCACGCACTCACTCACTCACTCACTCACTCACTCACTCACTCACTCACTCACTCACACTCACTCACTCACTCACTCACTCACTCACCGCACGAAAAGGAAAAGGAACGCACCGGCCGAAGGAGGAACGCGGAGGCGCCGCGTTCCACTTATCGGGAAAAGGAACGCACCGGCCGAAGGAGGAACGCGGAGGCGCCGCGTTCCACTTATCGGGAAAAGGAACGCACCGGCCGAAGGAGGAACGCGGAGGCGCCGCGTTCCACTTATCGGGCCTTTGGGCCCGCCGCGGGCGGACGGGGCGACGCCGGGGCGTCGCCCGATAAGTGGAACGCGGCGCCTCCGCGTTCCTCCTTCGGCCGGTGCGTTCCTTTTCCCGATAAGTGGAACGCGGCGCCTCCGCGTTCCTCCTTCGGCCGGTGCGTTCCTTTTCCCGATAAGTGGAACGCGGCGCCTCCGCGTTCCTCCTTCGGCCGGTGCGTTCCTTTTCCCGATAAGTGGAACGCGGCGCCTCCGCGTTCCTCCTTCGGCCGGTGCGTTCCTTTTCCCGATAAGTGGAACGCGGCGCCTCCGCGTTCCTCCTTCGGCCGGTGCGTTCCTTTTCCCGATAAGTGGAACGCGGCGCCTCCGCGTTCCTCCTTCGGCCGGTGCGTTCCTTTTCCCGATAAGTGGAACGCGGCGCCTCCGCGTTCCTCCTTCGGCCGGTGCGTTCCTTTTCCCGATAAGTGGAACGCGGCGCCTCCGCGTTCCTCCTTCGGCCGGTGCGTTCCTTTTCCTTTTCGTGCGTGCGTGCACGCACGCACGCACGCACGCACTCACTCACTCACTCACTCACTCACTCACTCACTCACTCACTCACTCACTCACTCACTCACTCACTCACTCACTCACTCACTCACTCACTCACTCACTCACCGCACCGCACGCACGCACGCACGCACGCACGCACGCACGCACGCACGCACACAGGCATGAGGGCACAGTGACCTCTGGGCCCTGACCCTCCACGCACGCTCTCTCAACGCACGCACGCACGCACGCACGCACGCACGCACGCACGCACGCACGCACGCACGCACGCACGCACGCACGCACTCACTCACTCACCCACCGCACGCACGCACGCACGCACGTCAAACTGGGGGCCCTTTAAATGAAAAGGGTTGACAACTGTCTAGCTTAGTGAAATATTGAATTGGACATTTCATAAAGTCAAACATACAACAGACTGTGACAGACAGGTTTATTTTTAGCACTCCAGGGTGTCGAACCCCATACACGCCAGTGTAAACTTGGTGTAGTACCGGTACGAGCACTTTGTTTTTCCTGTCTGACACAATGTCTTTATTGCATGTGAACAACATGTACAATTTTAGCCAATAATGTTGAATAAAAAAAGGAATATAAAACTAAATGTTATCATTCTGTCGGTTCTACATGACAACTCACCTTTGCATATAGAAAATAAATGTCATATGTGTCCACCACTCTGACAGCTGTCTGCTGCTCCACACACACTGTACACAAATTGAACATACAGTAAATAATGGGCTTGCAAATGTGTTTGTATTACATGCAATGAGTAATTATATTGGACTTTAGCTAACATGCAAACACAGGCTGGTTTTACAATTATTTATTTATTTAAAAATGGCCCAATAGACATAAACACTAAAATCGAGGCTTCATCTAGCCACAAGCAGATGGACCATGTAATACATATTTTATTTAGTGCATTAGCTAAATAATTATTATGCCCTTACCTCTGACAGCAAGCCCAGCCTGTCTGACTGACTGACTTCTAATGCTCTCTTCTTCCTTCCCTTCCTCCTGCTGCTATCATGCTAACAGAAGCTAACTCTCTCTAACTCTGTCCAAAAGACCCCAAAACGTTCCAAATAAATTTTCGGGTCCTTAGTGATCATCAGAGAGACAAAAGGTGGCCATTAATGTCTTTCAAACATCTTCTACGATTTATTAAAAAATATATCAATAGTACCTCCAGTCCAGCCTGCTTGTTGACAGGCAAACCAAGATGGCTGCCGTGTTCAGTGGAAAGTGAGAGAGGGGGGCGGCGCCCTGCTGTCAGCTGTCAGTCAAGAGTCTAAACCATTGGCCCCCAGCAACATTAGGATAGGCCAATAACCTCCAGGGATATCCTAATACATTTTAGGAAAGTCAGAGAGGATCGGCTGGCCAGGAGCGCGAGGAAACCAGTGCGTTCTTTGAGGTTTTCACAGCTATTCCGTTAATTTTCTTATTTCTGAAGGTTCAGTTAACACAAACACATCTATAGCAACTCAAATTGACATTTCTATAACATCACCCTCAGTGAAATATAACATTAGAGCTGTACTATGGGACAGAGTCTCTGCTCTGTGCTCTGTGTTACTGTGCACTGACGACACCTTGTGGGCATTCAGTTGAATTGCATGCATGCCCAGCTAATTGACATCACAGGCTGTGTGAAATATGTGAATATGACAGAACAGTGGTTCTCATATTGACCAGGGGTCATTGCTTTTGTTCTCAGAGTTACATTGCTCAACTCAAGACTCCGCTCGCTCACTCACACTCACTCACTCACTCACTCACTCACTCACTCACTCACTCACACACTCACTCACTCACTCACCGCACGCACGCACGCACGCACGCACGCACGCACGCACACAGGCATGAGGGCACAGTGACCTCTGGGCCCTGACCCTCCACGCACGCTCTCTCAACGCACGCACGCACGCACGCACTCACTCACTCACTCACTCACTCACTCACTCACTCACTCACTCACACTCACTCACTCACTCACTCACTCACTCACCGCACGAAAAGGAAAAGGAACGCACCGGCCGAAGGAGGAACGCGGAGGCGCCGCGTTCCACTTATCGGGAAAAGGAACGCACCGGCCGAAGGAGGAACGCGGAGGCGCCGCGTTCCACTTATCGGGAAAAGGAACGCACCGGCCGAAGGAGGAACGCGGAGGCGCCGCGTTCCACTTATCGGGCCTTTGGGCCCGCCGCGGGCGGACGGGGCGACGCCGGGGCGTCGCCCGATAAGTGGAACGCGGCGCCTCCGCGTTCCTCCTTCGGCCGGTGCGTTCCTTTTCCCGATAAGTGGAACGCGGCGCCTCCGCGTTCCTCCTTCGGCCGGTGCGTTCCTTTTCCCGATAAGTGGAACGCGGCGCCTCCGCGTTCCTCCTTCGGCCGGTGCGTTCCTTTTCCCGATAAGTGGAACGCGGCGCCTCCGCGTTCCTCCTTCGGCCGGTGCGTTCCTTTTCCCGATAAGTGGAACGCGGCGCCTCCGCGTTCCTCCTTCGGCCGGTGCGTTCCTTTTCCCGATAAGTGGAACGCGGCGCCTCCGCGTTCCTCCTTCGGCCGGTGCGTTCCTTTTCCCGATAAGTGGAACGCGGCGCCTCCGCGTTCCTCCTTCGGCCGGTGCGTTCCTTTTCCCGATAAGTGGAACGCGGCGCCTCCGCGTTCCTCCTTCGGCCGGTGCGTTCCTTTTCCTTTTCGTGCGTGCGTGCACGCACGCACGCACGCACGCACTCACTCACTCACTCACTCACTCACTCACTCACTCACTCACTCACTCACTCACTCACTCACTCACTCACTCACTCACTCACTCACTCACTCACTCACTCACTCACTCACCGCACCGCACGCACGCACGCACGCACGCACGCACGCACGCACGCACGCACACAGGCATGAGGGCACAGTGACCTCTGGGCCCTGACCCTCCACGCACGCTCTCTCAACGCACGCACGCACGCACGCACGCACGCACGCACGCACGCACGCACGCACGCACGCACGCACGCACTCACTCACTCACCCACCGCACGCACGCACGCACGCACGTCAAACTGGGGGCCCTTTAAATGAAAAGGGTTGACAACTGTCTAGCTTAGTGAAATATTGAATTGGACATTTCATAAAGTCAAACATACAACAGACTGTGACAGACAGGTTTATTTTTAGCACTCCAGGGTGTCGAACCCCATACACGCCAGTGTAAACTTGGTGTAGTACCGGTACGAGCACTTTGTTTTTCCTGTCTGACACAATGTCTTTATTGCATGTGAACAACATGTACAATTTTAGCCAATAATGTTGAATAAAAAAAGGAATATAAAACTAAATGTTATCATTCTGTCGGTTCTACATGACAACTCACCTTTGCATATAGAAAATAAATGTCATATGTGTCCACCACTCTGACAGCTGTCTGCTGCTCCACACACACTGTACACAAATTGAACATACAGTAAATAATGGGCTTGCAAATGTGTTTGTATTACATGCAATGAGTAATTATATTGGACTTTAGCTAACATGCAAACACAGGCTGGTTTTACAATTATTTATTTATTTAAAAATGGCCCAATAGACATAAACACTAAAATCGAGGCTTCATCTAGCCACAAGCAGATGGACCATGTAATACATATTTTATTTAGTGCATTAGCTAAATAATTATTATGCCCTTACCTCTGACAGCAAGCCCAGCCTGTCTGACTGACTGACTTCTAATGCTCTCTTCTTCCTTCCCTTCCTCCTGCTGCTATCATGCTAACAGAAGCTAACTCTCTCTAACTCTGTCCAAAAGACCCCAAAACGTTCCAAATAAATTTTCGGGTCCTTAGTGATCATCAGAGAGACAAAAGGTGGCCATTAATGTCTTTCAAACATCTTCTACGATTTATTAAAAAATATATCAATAGTACCTCCAGTCCAGCCTGCTTGTTGACAGGCAAACCAAGATGGCTGCCGTGTTCAGTGGAAAGTGAGAGAGGGGGGCGGCGCCCTGCTGTCAGCTGTCAGTCAAGAGTCTAAACCATTGGCCCCCAGCAACATTAGGATAGGCCAATAACCTCCAGGGATATCCTAATACATTTTAGGAAAGTCAGAGAGGATCGGCTGGCCAGGAGCGCGAAGGACCCCAACCGTTCTTTGAGGTTTTGGCCCGAGGCCCTGCGCGGGCCCCCGAAGGGGGCCGCGCAAAAAAAATTTTGGCCCTTCCCGGTCCCCGGGGCGCCCGGAGATGAGGGACGCGCCCGGCGCGCCCCGGCGTCGCCCCGTCCGCCCGCGGCGGGCCCAAAGGCCCGATAAGTGGAACGCGGCGCCTCCGCGTTCCTCCTTCGGCCGGTGCGTTCCTTTTCCGGTGCGTTCCTATTGGACCCGCCCCAATAGAGTCTTTCCCTCCCCCAATAGAGTCATTTCTACTATTTTTCTACCGTGGGAGGCGCCTCGGCTCAAAGGTGCCCGCCCATGGTGTCCCGAGGTGACCCTGGCCCGAGGTGACCTTGAAAGAAAAAGCCGTGCGCCGAGTGCTATCCGCCGAGCTCGTAGATCTGCTGCTTTCAAACAAAGTGTGACGCCTCTACAATAACGGTGGTTCTCAAAGTGGATTCCGGGAACTCTGTGGGTTCCTTGAGGGGTGTCCAAATGGAGCCGTACAACTCTCTAACTCGACAGTTGTCGGGGAAGGAGAGCCCGGGCCTCGCGACCTGTCTATTGAAAACCTTAGTAAATACACACTTGTGTGCTCTTCTAAGTGCAAAGTCACACACATGGCCAGTCGGCAGGAGAGACGTGCGTGCGTGCGTGCGTGCGACGCGTTCCTTTACTCTTTAACCCGCCTCCCTGCCCGTGGAGGCGGGCATGGCCTGGAATGGACTTTGGAATGGTTTCTCCTCCACAGATCCGTGCAGTAAATACACTTTTCGGCCAGTTATAGCGCCACCATGAGGCTGAGTTGAAAATTTCCATGTGGCATTTCTTCCTCGGCCTAGTGGGAATGTGCGTGAGCAATTTCTGGGGAATCACACAATGTGTTCATGATTTGCAGCATTTTGTTTGAAACTGAGCACTACTGCAAACTTTGGAAGCCAATCTTAGCCAATCAGGATGGAGTCTGAGAAATCTGAAAGACCCATTTCGTTGAATGGCTCTAGAGAGACTGTGTACCAATTTGCGTGATGTTTGGACAAAATCTGTAGGTGTACTGTCCAAAAACTTGCTTTATACAAAGCGGCCTACTGGTGGCGCTATAACAGGCCGTTGGCATCCAGGGAGTGTGTGCACAAAATTTGGCATCGACTGGGTTGACGGTGCCGGAGATTAGACGGACAGACACACGGACGGACGGAGTGCAAAACATACTCTCTCCCCATGCCTTCGGCCTGGTGGAGACAATAATGTCCTGCTTGAGTGTTTGCACGAAATGTTATTATAATTCATAATACCTGAATGCACAAACTATTCGTAATTAGAACAAGCAAGCTCACGATGCGGCGCGAAGCTTGTAGATCAGCTATTTTCACTCATTCTTAAACATTTGATTTCTAATATGTATGAAAGCTAGAATGAAGAGATGACTGAATGACGCCACATCAATTTCCCAGAGGAGTAAAGCCGTGCAGCTACAGATAACTAACCAGATTGATTACACCCTTAAAACGTACATGCTAGTATGCCAGGACCCATGGATCCTATATGAAGCACCCCTGACCGTCCGGCTGCATGGATACACCCTTAAAACGTACATGCTAGTATGCCAGGACCCATGGATCCTATATGAAGCACCCCTGACAGTCCGGCTGCAGGGATTAGTATAGTAGGGCACCCGCATTCTGCTGAAAATTAATTGCAGACCCTTAACCCTCTCCAGGATTTAATTATGAATTTTTACATTGGCGAATTCACAACTTTCCTCATTTCGGACTCATTTCTGATGACTGGTTCTCGCTTCCTACACAACCCAGACACATTATAACTGAGGTTTTTCAGTCATGGGGGATCGGATAGAGTTATTCCACAATCCACACTACCTCTGGGATAACACAATAACCCACAGATTAATTCATTTATAATTTATTCAACTTCTAATACGGCACAATCACTGCCCTGCCATCCTACATTGGTCTCCCCTGACCAATTGACTTGGCATTAAGCCCAGTAGATTCATTTACTACCCAGTCCCGGAACAAGGACGACCAGAACCCTTTATGTCCACTCATTAATAGTTTGACCCCAGTTTGACAGCTGTCTGCTGTACCTATAGAGGCACAAGGCCCCTGCGCGAGGAAACCAGTGCGTTCTTTGAGGTTTTCACAGCTATTCCGTTAATTTTCTTATTTCTGAAGGTTCAGTTAACACAAACACATCTATAGCAACTCAAATTGACATTTCTATAACATCACCCTCAGTGAAATATAACATTAGAGCTGTACTATGGGACAGAGTCTCTGCTCTGTGCTCTGTGTTACTGTGCACTGACGACACCTTGTGGGCATTCAGTTGAATTGCATGCATGCCCAGCTAATTGACATCACAGGCTGTGTGAAATATGTGAATATGACAGAACAGTGGTTCTCATATTGACCAGGGGTCATTGCTTTTGTTCTCAGAGTTACATTGCTCAACTCAAGACTCCGCTCGCTCACTCACACTCACTCACTCACTCACTCACTCACTCACTCACTCACTCACACACTCACTCACTCACTCACCGCACGCACGCACGCACGCACGCACGCACGCACGCACACAGGCATGAGGGCACAGTGACCTCTGGGCCCTGACCCTCCACGCACGCTCTCTCAACGCACGCACGCACGCACGCACTCACTCACTCACTCACTCACTCACTCACTCACTCACTCACTCACACTCACTCACTCACTCACTCACTCACTCACCGCACGAAAAGGAAAAGGAACGCACCGGCCGAAGGAGGAACGCGGAGGCGCCGCGTTCCACTTATCGGGAAAAGGAACGCACCGGCCGAAGGAGGAACGCGGAGGCGCCGCGTTCCACTTATCGGGAAAAGGAACGCACCGGCCGAAGGAGGAACGCGGAGGCGCCGCGTTCCACTTATCGGGCCTTTGGGCCCGCCGCGGGCGGACGGGGCGACGCCGGGGCGTCGCCCGATAAGTGGAACGCGGCGCCTCCGCGTTCCTCCTTCGGCCGGTGCGTTCCTTTTCCCGATAAGTGGAACGCGGCGCCTCCGCGTTCCTCCTTCGGCCGGTGCGTTCCTTTTCCCGATAAGTGGAACGCGGCGCCTCCGCGTTCCTCCTTCGGCCGGTGCGTTCCTTTTCCCGATAAGTGGAACGCGGCGCCTCCGCGTTCCTCCTTCGGCCGGTGCGTTCCTTTTCCCGATAAGTGGAACGCGGCGCCTCCGCGTTCCTCCTTCGGCCGGTGCGTTCCTTTTCCCGATAAGTGGAACGCGGCGCCTCCGCGTTCCTCCTTCGGCCGGTGCGTTCCTTTTCCCGATAAGTGGAACGCGGCGCCTCCGCGTTCCTCCTTCGGCCGGTGCGTTCCTTTTCCCGATAAGTGGAACGCGGCGCCTCCGCGTTCCTCCTTCGGCCGGTGCGTTCCTTTTCCTTTTCGTGCGTGCGTGCACGCACGCACGCACGCACGCACTCACTCACTCACTCACTCACTCACTCACTCACTCACTCACTCACTCACTCACTCACTCACTCACTCACTCACTCACTCACTCACTCACTCACTCACCGCACCGCACGCACGCACGCACGCACGCACGCACGCACGCACGCACGCACACAGGCATGAGGGCACAGTGACCTCTGGGCCCTGACCCTCCACGCACGCTCTCTCAACGCACGCACGCACGCACGCACGCACGCACGCACGCACGCACGCACGCACGCACGCACGCACGCACGCACGCACTCACTCACTCACTCACCCACCGCACGCACGCACGCACGCACGTCAAACTGGGGGCCCTTTAAATGAAAAGGGTTGACAACTGTCTAGCTTAGTGAAATATTGAATTGGACATTTCATAAAGTCAAACATACAACAGACTGTGACAGACAGGTTTATTTTTAGCACTCCAGGGTGTCGAACCCCATACACGCCAGTGTAAACTTGGTGTAGTACCGGTACGAGCACTTTGTTTTTCCTGTCTGACACAATGTCTTTATTGCATGTGAACAACATGTACAATTTTAGCCAATAATGTTGAATAAAAAAAGGAATATAAAACTAAATGTTATCATTCTGTCGGTTCTACATGACAACTCACCTTTGCATATAGAAAATAAATGTCATATGTGTCCACCACTCTGACAGCTGTCTGCTGCTCCACACACACTGTACACAAATTGAACATACAGTAAATAATGGGCTTGCAAATGTGTTTGTATTACATGCAATGAGTAATTATATTGGACTTTAGCTAACATGCAAACACAGGCTGGTTTTACAATTATTTATTTATTTAAAAATGGCCCAATAGACATAAACACTAAAATCGAGGCTTCATCTAGCCACAAGCAGATGGACCATGTAATACATATTTTATTTAGTGCATTAGCTAAATAATTATTATGCCCTTACCTCTGACAGCAAGCCCAGCCTGTCTGACTGACTGACTTCTAATGCTCTCTTCTTCCTTCCCTTCCTCCTGCTGCTATCATGCTAACAGAAGCTAACTCTCTCTAACTCTGTCCAAAAGACCCCAAAACGTTCCAAATAAATTTTCGGGTCCTTAGTGATCATCAGAGAGACAAAAGGTGGCCATTAATGTCTTTCAAACATCTTCTACGATTTATTAAAAAATATATCAATAGTACCTCCAGTCCAGCCTGCTTGTTGACAGGCAAACCAAGATGGCTGCCGTGTTCAGTGGAAAGTGAGAGAGGGGGGCGGCGCCCTGCTGTCAGCTGTCAGTCAAGAGTCTAAACCATTGGCCCCCAGCAACATTAGGATAGGCCAATAACCTCCAGGGATATCCTAATACATTTTAGGAAAGTCAGAGAGGATCGGCTGGCCAGGAGCGCGAGGAAACCAGTGCGTTCTTTGAGGTTTTCACAGCTATTCCGTTAATTTTCTTATTTCTGAAGGTTCAGTTAACACAAACACATCTATAGCAACTCAAATTGACATTTCTATAACATCACCCTCAGTGAAATATAACATTAGAGCTGTACTATGGGACAGAGTCTCTGCTCTGTGCTCTGTGTTACTGTGCACTGACGACACCTTGTGGGCATTCAGTTGAATTGCATGCATGCCCAGCTAATTGACATCACAGGCTGTGTGAAATATGTGAATATGACAGAACAGTGGTTCTCATATTGACCAGGGGTCATTGCTTTTGTTCTCAGAGTTACATTGCTCAACTCAAGACTCCGCTCGCTCACTCACACTCACTCACTCACTCACTCACTCACTCACTCACTCACTCACACACTCACTCACTCACTCACCGCACGCACGCACGCACGCACGCACGCACGCACGCACACAGGCATGAGGGCACAGTGACCTCTGGGCCCTGACCCTCCACGCACGCTCTCTCAACGCACGCACGCACGCACGCACTCACTCACTCACTCACTCACTCACTCACTCACTCACTCACTCACACTCACTCACTCACTCACTCACTCACTCACCGCACGAAAAGGAAAAGGAACGCACCGGCCGAAGGAGGAACGCGGAGGCGCCGCGTTCCACTTATCGGGAAAAGGAACGCACCGGCCGAAGGAGGAACGCGGAGGCGCCGCGTTCCACTTATCGGGAAAAGGAACGCACCGGCCGAAGGAGGAACGCGGAGGCGCCGCGTTCCACTTATCGGGCCTTTGGGCCCGCCGCGGGCGGACGGGGCGACGCCGGGGCGTCGCCCGATAAGTGGAACGCGGCGCCTCCGCGTTCCTCCTTCGGCCGGTGCGTTCCTTTTCCCGATAAGTGGAACGCGGCGCCTCCGCGTTCCTCCTTCGGCCGGTGCGTTCCTTTTCCCGATAAGTGGAACGCGGCGCCTCCGCGTTCCTCCTTCGGCCGGTGCGTTCCTTTTCCCGATAAGTGGAACGCGGCGCCTCCGCGTTCCTCCTTCGGCCGGTGCGTTCCTTTTCCCGATAAGTGGAACGCGGCGCCTCCGCGTTCCTCCTTCGGCCGGTGCGTTCCTTTTCCCGATAAGTGGAACGCGGCGCCTCCGCGTTCCTCCTTCGGCCGGTGCGTTCCTTTTCCCGATAAGTGGAACGCGGCGCCTCCGCGTTCCTCCTTCGGCCGGTGCGTTCCTTTTCCCGATAAGTGGAACGCGGCGCCTCCGCGTTCCTCCTTCGGCCGGTGCGTTCCTTTTCCTTTTCGTGCGTGCGTGCACGCACGCACGCACGCACGCACTCACTCACTCACTCACTCACTCACTCACTCACTCACTCACTCACTCACTCACTCACTCACTCACTCACTCACTCACTCACCGCACCGCACGCACGCACGCACGCACGCACGCACGCACGCACGCACGCACGCACACAGGCATGAGGGCACAGTGACCTCTGGGCCCTGACCCTCCACGCACGCTCTCTCAACGCACGCACGCACGCACGCACGCACGCACGCACGCACGCACGCACGCACGCACGCACGCACGCACGCACTCACTCACTCACCCACCGCACGCACGCACGCACGCACGTCAAACTGGGGGCCCTTTAAATGAAAAGGGTTGACAACTGTCTAGCTTAGTGAAATATTGAATTGGACATTTCATAAAGTCAAACATACAACAGACTGTGACAGACAGGTTTATTTTTAGCACTCCAGGGTGTCGAACCCCATACACGCCAGTGTAAACTTGGTGTAGTACCGGTACGAGCACTTTGTTTTTCCTGTCTGACACAATGTCTTTATTGCATGTGAACAACATGTACAATTTTAGCCAATAATGTTGAATAAAAAAAGGAATATAAAACTAAATGTTATCATTCTGTCGGTTCTACATGACAACTCACCTTTGCATATAGAAAATAAATGTCATATGTGTCCACCACTCTGACAGCTGTCTGCTGCTCCACACACACTGTACACAAATTGAACATACAGTAAATAATGGGCTTGCAAATGTGTTTGTATTACATGCAATGAGTAATTATATTGGACTTTAGCTAACATGCAAACACAGGCTGGTTTTACAATTATTTATTTATTTAAAAATGGCCCAATAGACATAAACACTAAAATCGAGGCTTCATCTAGCCACAAGCAGATGGACCATGTAATACATATTTTATTTAGTGCATTAGCTAAATAATTATTATGCCCTTACCTCTGACAGCAAGCCCAGCCTGTCTGACTGACTGACTTCTAATGCTCTCTTCTTCCTTCCCTTCCTCCTGCTGCTATCATGCTAACAGAAGCTAACTCTCTCTAACTCTGTCCAAAAGACCCCAAAACGTTCCAAATAAATTTTCGGGTCCTTAGTGATCATCAGAGAGACAAAAGGTGGCCATTAATGTCTTTCAAACATCTTCTACGATTTATTAAAAAATATATCAATAGTACCTCCAGTCCAGCCTGCTTGTTGACAGGCAAACCAAGATGGCTGCCGTGTTCAGTGGAAAGTGAGAGAGGGGGGCGGCGCCCTGCTGTCAGCTGTCAGTCAAGAGTCTAAACCATTGGCCCCCAGCAACATTAGGATAGGCCAATAACCTCCAGGGATATCCTAATACATTTTAGGAAAGTCAGAGAGGATCGGCTGGCCAGGAGCGCGAGGAAACCAGTGCGTTCTTTGAGGTTTTCACAGCTATTCCGTTAATTTTCTTATTTCTGAAGGTTCAGTTAACACAAACACATCTATAGCAACTCAAATTGACATTTCTATAACATCACCCTCAGTGAAATATAACATTAGAGCTGTACTATGGGACAGAGTCTCTGCTCTGTGCTCTGTGTTACTGTGCACTGACGACACCTTGTGGGCATTCAGTTGAATTGCATGCATGCCCAGCTAATTGACATCACAGGCTGTGTGAAATATGTGAATATGACAGAACAGTGGTTCTCATATTGACCAGGGGTCATTGCTTTTGTTCTCAGAGTTACATTGCTCAACTCAAGACTCCGCTCGCTCACTCACACTCACTCACTCACTCACTCACTCACTCACTCACTCACTCACACACTCACTCACTCACTCACCGCACGCACGCACGCACGCACGCACGCACGCACGCACACAGGCATGAGGGCACAGTGACCTCTGGGCCCTGACCCTCCACGCACGCTCTCTCAACGCACGCACGCACGCACGCACTCACTCACTCACTCACTCACTCACTCACTCACTCACTCACTCACACTCACTCACTCACTCACTCACTCACTCACCGCACGAAAAGGAAAAGGAACGCACCGGCCGAAGGAGGAACGCGGAGGCGCCGCGTTCCACTTATCGGGAAAAGGAACGCACCGGCCGAAGGAGGAACGCGGAGGCGCCGCGTTCCACTTATCGGGAAAAGGAACGCACCGGCCGAAGGAGGAACGCGGAGGCGCCGCGTTCCACTTATCGGGCCTTTGGGCCCGCCGCGGGCGGACGGGGCGACGCCGGGGCGTCGCCCGATAAGTGGAACGCGGCGCCTCCGCGTTCCTCCTTCGGCCGGTGCGTTCCTTTTCCCGATAAGTGGAACGCGGCGCCTCCGCGTTCCTCCTTCGGCCGGTGCGTTCCTTTTCCCGATAAGTGGAACGCGGCGCCTCCGCGTTCCTCCTTCGGCCGGTGCGTTCCTTTTCCCGATAAGTGGAACGCGGCGCCTCCGCGTTCCTCCTTCGGCCGGTGCGTTCCTTTTCCCGATAAGTGGAACGCGGCGCCTCCGCGTTCCTCCTTCGGCCGGTGCGTTCCTTTTCCCGATAAGTGGAACGCGGCGCCTCCGCGTTCCTCCTTCGGCCGGTGCGTTCCTTTTCCCGATAAGTGGAACGCGGCGCCTCCGCGTTCCTCCTTCGGCCGGTGCGTTCCTTTTCCCGATAAGTGGAACGCGGCGCCTCCGCGTTCCTCCTTCGGCCGGTGCGTTCCTTTTCCTTTTCGTGCGTGCGTGCACGCACGCACGCACGCACGCACTCACTCACTCACTCACTCACTCACTCACTCACTCACTCACTCACTCACTCACTCACTCACTCACTCACTCACTCACTCACTCACTCACTCACTCACTCACCGCACCGCACGCACGCACGCACGCACGCACGCACGCACGCACGCACGCACACAGGCATGAGGGCACAGTGACCTCTGGGCCCTGACCCTCCACGCACGCTCTCTCAACGCACGCACGCACGCACGCACGCACGCACGCACGCACGCACGCACGCACGCACGCACGCACGCACTCACTCACTCACCCACCGCACGCACGCACGCACGCACGTCAAACTGGGGGCCCTTTAAATGAAAAGGGTTGACAACTGTCTAGCTTAGTGAAATATTGAATTGGACATTTCATAAAGTCAAACATACAACAGACTGTGACAGACAGGTTTATTTTTAGCACTCCAGGGTGTCGAACCCCATACACGCCAGTGTAAACTTGGTGTAGTACCGGTACGAGCACTTTGTTTTTCCTGTCTGACACAATGTCTTTATTGCATGTGAACAACATGTACAATTTTAGCCAATAATGTTGAATAAAAAAAGGAATATAAAACTAAATGTTATCATTCTGTCGGTTCTACATGACAACTCACCTTTGCATATAGAAAATAAATGTCATATGTGTCCACCACTCTGACAGCTGTCTGCTGCTCCACACACACTGTACACAAATTGAACATACAGTAAATAATGGGCTTGCAAATGTGTTTGTATTACATGCAATGAGTAATTATATTGGACTTTAGCTAACATGCAAACACAGGCTGGTTTTACAATTATTTATTTATTTAAAAATGGCCCAATAGACATAAACACTAAAATCGAGGCTTCATCTAGCCACAAGCAGATGGACCATGTAATACATATTTTATTTAGTGCATTAGCTAAATAATTATTATGCCCTTACCTCTGACAGCAAGCCCAGCCTGTCTGACTGACTGACTTCTAATGCTCTCTTCTTCCTTCCCTTCCTCCTGCTGCTATCATGCTAACAGAAGCTAACTCTCTCTAACTCTGTCCAAAAGACCCCAAAACGTTCCAAATAAATTTTCGGGTCCTTAGTGATCATCAGAGAGACAAAAGGTGGCCATTAATGTCTTTCAAACATCTTCTACGATTTATTAAAAAATATATCAATAGTACCTCCAGTCCAGCCTGCTTGTTGACAGGCAAACCAAGATGGCTGCCGTGTTCAGTGGAAAGTGAGAGAGGGGGGCGGCGCCCTGCTGTCAGCTGTCAGTCAAGAGTCTAAACCATTGGCCCCCAGCAACATTAGGATAGGCCAATAACCTCCAGGGATATCCTAATACATTTTAGGAAAGTCAGAGAGGATCGGCTGGCCAGGAGCGCGAGGAAACCAGTGCGTTCTTTGAGGTTTTCACAGCTATTCCGTTAATTTTCTTATTTCTGAAGGTTCAGTTAACACAAACACATCTATAGCAACTCAAATTGACATTTCTATAACATCACCCTCAGTGAAATATAACATTAGAGCTGTACTATGGGACAGAGTCTCTGCTCTGTGCTCTGTGTTACTGTGCACTGACGACACCTTGTGGGCATTCAGTTGAATTGCATGCATGCCCAGCTAATTGACATCACAGGCTGTGTGAAATATGTGAATATGACAGAACAGTGGTTCTCATATTGACCAGGGGTCATTGCTTTTGTTCTCAGAGTTACATTGCTCAACTCAAGACTCCGCTCGCTCACTCACACTCACTCACTCACTCACTCACTCACTCACTCACTCACTCACACACTCACTCACTCACCGCACGCACGCACGCACGCACGCACGCACGCACGCACGCACACAGGCATGAGGGCACAGTGACCTCTGGGCCCTGACCCTCCACGCACGCTCTCTCAACGCACGCACGCACGCACGCACTCACTCACTCACTCACTCACTCACTCACTCACTCACTCACTCACACTCACTCACTCACTCACTCACTCACTCACCGCACGAAAAGGAAAAGGAACGCACCGGCCGAAGGAGGAACGCGGAGGCGCCGCGTTCCACTTATCGGGAAAAGGAACGCACCGGCCGAAGGAGGAACGCGGAGGCGCCGCGTTCCACTTATCGGGAAAAGGAACGCACCGGCCGAAGGAGGAACGCGGAGGCGCCGCGTTCCACTTATCGGGCCTTTGGGCCCGCCGCGGGCGGACGGGGCGACGCCGGGGCGTCGCCCGATAAGTGGAACGCGGCGCCTCCGCGTTCCTCCTTCGGCCGGTGCGTTCCTTTTCCCGATAAGTGGAACGCGGCGCCTCCGCGTTCCTCCTTCGGCCGGTGCGTTCCTTTTCCCGATAAGTGGAACGCGGCGCCTCCGCGTTCCTCCTTCGGCCGGTGCGTTCCTTTTCCCGATAAGTGGAACGCGGCGCCTCCGCGTTCCTCCTTCGGCCGGTGCGTTCCTTTTCCCGATAAGTGGAACGCGGCGCCTCCGCGTTCCTCCTTCGGCCGGTGCGTTCCTTTTCCCGATAAGTGGAACGCGGCGCCTCCGCGTTCCTCCTTCGGCCGGTGCGTTCCTTTTCCCGATAAGTGGAACGCGGCGCCTCCGCGTTCCTCCTTCGGCCGGTGCGTTCCTTTTCCCGATAAGTGGAACGCGGCGCCTCCGCGTTCCTCCTTCGGCCGGTGCGTTCCTTTTCCTTTTCGTGCGTGCGTGCACGCACGCACGCACGCACGCACTCACTCACTCACTCACTCACTCACTCACTCACTCACTCACTCACTCACTCACTCACTCACTCACTCACTCACCGCACCGCACGCACGCACGCACGCACGCACGCACGCACGCACGCACGCACACAGGCATGAGGGCACAGTGACCTCTGGGCCCTGACCCTCCACGCACGCTCTCTCAACGCACGCACGCACGCACGCACGCACGCACGCACGCACGCACGCACGCACGCACGCACGCACGCACGCACTCACTCACTCACCCACCGCACGCACGCACGCACGCACGTCAAACTGGGGGCCCTTTAAATGAAAAGGGTTGACAACTGTCTAGCTTAGTGAAATATTGAATTGGACATTTCATAAAGTCAAACATACAACAGACTGTGACAGACAGGTTTATTTTTAGCACTCCAGGGTGTCGAACCCCATACACGCCAGTGTAAACTTGGTGTAGTACCGGTACGAGCACTTTGTTTTTCCTGTCTGACACAATGTCTTTATTGCATGTGAACAACATGTACAATTTTAGCCAATAATGTTGAATAAAAAAAGGAATATAAAACTAAATGTTATCATTCTGTCGGTTCTACATGACAACTCACCTTTGCATATAGAAAATAAATGTCATATGTGTCCACCACTCTGACAGCTGTCTGCTGCTCCACACACACTGTACACAAATTGAACATACAGTAAATAATGGGCTTGCAAATGTGTTTGTATTACATGCAATGAGTAATTATATTGGACTTTAGCTAACATGCAAACACAGGCTGGTTTTACAATTATTTATTTATTTAAAAATGGCCCAATAGACATAAACACTAAAATCGAGGCTTCATCTAGCCACAAGCAGATGGACCATGTAATACATATTTTATTTAGTGCATTAGCTAAATAATTATTATGCCCTTACCTCTGACAGCAAGCCCAGCCTGTCTGACTGACTGACTTCTAATGCTCTCTTCTTCCTTCCCTTCCTCCTGCTGCTATCATGCTAACAGAAGCTAACTCTCTCTAACTCTGTCCAAAAGACCCCAAAACGTTCCAAATAAATTTTCGGGTCCTTAGTGATCATCAGAGAGACAAAAGGTGGCCATTAATGTCTTTCAAACATCTTCTACGATTTATTAAAAAATATATCAATAGTACCTCCAGTCCAGCCTGCTTGTTGACAGGCAAACCAAGATGGCTGCCGTGTTCAGTGGAAAGTGAGAGAGGGGGGCGGCGCCCTGCTGTCAGCTGTCAGTCAAGAGTCTAAACCATTGGCCCCCAGCAACATTAGGATAGGCCAATAACCTCCAGGGATATCCTAATACATTTTAGGAAAGTCAGAGAGGATCGGCTGGCCAGGAGCGCGAGGAAACCAGTGCGTTCTTTGAGGTTTTCACAGCTATTCCGTTAATTTTCTTATTTCTGAAGGTTCAGTTAACACAAACACATCTATAGCAACTCAAATTGACATTTCTATAACATCACCCTCAGTGAAATATAACATTAGAGCTGTACTATGGGACAGAGTCTCTGCTCTGTGCTCTGTGTTACTGTGCACTGACGACACCTTGTGGGCATTCAGTTGAATTGCATGCATGCCCAGCTAATTGACATCACAGGCTGTGTGAAATATGTGAATATGACAGAACAGTGGTTCTCATATTGACCAGGGGTCATTGCTTTTGTTCTCAGAGTTACATTGCTCAACTCAAGACTCCGCTCGCTCACTCACACTCACTCACTCACTCACTCACTCACTCACTCACTCACTCACACACTCACTCACTCACTCACCGCACGCACGCACGCACGCACGCACGCACGCACGCACACAGGCATGAGGGCACAGTGACCTCTGGGCCCTGACCCTCCACGCACGCTCTCTCAACGCACGCACGCACGCACGCACTCACTCACTCACTCACTCACTCACTCACTCACTCACTCACTCACACTCACTCACTCACTCACTCACTCACTCACCGCACGAAAAGGAAAAGGAACGCACCGGCCGAAGGAGGAACGCGGAGGCGCCGCGTTCCACTTATCGGGAAAAGGAACGCACCGGCCGAAGGAGGAACGCGGAGGCGCCGCGTTCCACTTATCGGGAAAAGGAACGCACCGGCCGAAGGAGGAACGCGGAGGCGCCGCGTTCCACTTATCGGGCCTTTGGGCCCGCCGCGGGCGGACGGGGCGACGCCGGGGCGTCGCCCGATAAGTGGAACGCGGCGCCTCCGCGTTCCTCCTTCGGCCGGTGCGTTCCTTTTCCCGATAAGTGGAACGCGGCGCCTCCGCGTTCCTCCTTCGGCCGGTGCGTTCCTTTTCCCGATAAGTGGAACGCGGCGCCTCCGCGTTCCTCCTTCGGCCGGTGCGTTCCTTTTCCCGATAAGTGGAACGCGGCGCCTCCGCGTTCCTCCTTCGGCCGGTGCGTTCCTTTTCCCGATAAGTGGAACGCGGCGCCTCCGCGTTCCTCCTTCGGCCGGTGCGTTCCTTTTCCCGATAAGTGGAACGCGGCGCCTCCGCGTTCCTCCTTCGGCCGGTGCGTTCCTTTTCCCGATAAGTGGAACGCGGCGCCTCCGCGTTCCTCCTTCGGCCGGTGCGTTCCTTTTCCCGATAAGTGGAACGCGGCGCCTCCGCGTTCCTCCTTCGGCCGGTGCGTTCCTTTTCCTTTTCGTGCGTGCGTGCACGCACGCACGCACGCACGCACTCACTCACTCACTCACTCACTCACTCACTCACTCACTCACTCACTCACTCACTCACTCACTCACTCACTCACTCACTCACTCACTCACTCACTCACCGCACCGCACGCACGCACGCACGCACGCACGCACGCACGCACGCACGCACACAGGCATGAGGGCACAGTGACCTCTGGGCCCTGACCCTCCACGCACGCTCTCTCAACGCACGCACGCACGCACGCACGCACGCACGCACGCACGCACGCACTCACTCACTCACCCACCGCACGCACGCACGCACGCACGTCAAACTGGGGGCCCTTTAAATGAAAAGGGTTGACAACTGTCTAGCTTAGTGAAATATTGAATTGGACATTTCATAAAGTCAAACATACAACAGACTGTGACAGACAGGTTTATTTTTAGCACTCCAGGGTGTCGAACCCCATACACGCCAGTGTAAACTTGGTGTAGTACCGGTACGAGCACTTTGTTTTTCCTGTCTGACACAATGTCTTTATTGCATGTGAACAACATGTACAATTTTAGCCAATAATGTTGAATAAAAAAAGGAATATAAAACTAAATGTTATCATTCTGTCGGTTCTACATGACAACTCACCTTTGCATATAGAAAATAAATGTCATATGTGTCCACCACTCTGACAGCTGTCTGCTGCTCCACACACACTGTACACAAATTGAACATACAGTAAATAATGGGCTTGCAAATGTGTTTGTATTACATGCAATGAGTAATTATATTGGACTTTAGCTAACATGCAAACACAGGCTGGTTTTACAATTATTTATTTATTTAAAAATGGCCCAATAGACATAAACACTAAAATCGAGGCTTCATCTAGCCACAAGCAGATGGACCATGTAATACATATTTTATTTAGTGCATTAGCTAAATAATTATTATGCCCTTACCTCTGACAGCAAGCCCAGCCTGTCTGACTGACTGACTTCTAATGCTCTCTTCTTCCTTCCCTTCCTCCTGCTGCTATCATGCTAACAGAAGCTAACTCTCTCTAACTCTGTCCAAAAGACCCCAAAACGTTCCAAATAAATTTTCGGGTCCTTAGTGATCATCAGAGAGACAAAAGGTGGCCATTAATGTCTTTCAAACATCTTCTACGATTTATTAAAAAATATATCAATAGTACCTCCAGTCCAGCCTGCTTGTTGACAGGCAAACCAAGATGGCTGCCGTGTTCAGTGGAAAGTGAGAGAGGGGGGCGGCGCCCTGCTGTCAGCTGTCAGTCAAGAGTCTAAACCATTGGCCCCCAGCAACATTAGGATAGGCCAATAACCTCCAGGGATATCCTAATACATTTTAGGAAAGTCAGAGAGGATCGGCTGGCCAGGAGCGCGAGGAAACCAGTGCGTTCTTTGAGGTTTTCACAGCTATTCCGTTAATTTTCTTATTTCTGAAGGTTCAGTTAACACAAACACATCTATAGCAACTCAAATTGACATTTCTATAACATCACCCTCAGTGAAATATAACATTAGAGCTGTACTATGGGACAGAGTCTCTGCTCTGTGCTCTGTGTTACTGTGCACTGACGACACCTTGTGGGCATTCAGTTGAATTGCATGCATGCCCAGCTAATTGACATCACAGGCTGTGTGAAATATGTGAATATGACAGAACAGTGGTTCTCATATTGACCAGGGGTCATTGCTTTTGTTCTCAGAGTTACATTGCTCAACTCAAGACTCCGCTCGCTCACTCACACTCACTCACTCACTCACTCACTCACTCACTCACTCACTCACACACTCACTCACTCACTCACCGCACGCACGCACGCACGCACGCACGCACGCACGCACGCACACAGGCATGAGGGCACAGTGACCTCTGGGCCCTGACCCTCCACGCACGCTCTCTCAACGCACGCACGCACGCACGCACTCACTCACTCACTCACTCACTCACTCACTCACTCACTCACTCACACTCACTCACTCACTCACTCACTCACTCACCGCACGAAAAGGAAAAGGAACGCACCGGCCGAAGGAGGAACGCGGAGGCGCCGCGTTCCACTTATCGGGAAAAGGAACGCACCGGCCGAAGGAGGAACGCGGAGGCGCCGCGTTCCACTTATCGGGAAAAGGAACGCACCGGCCGAAGGAGGAACGCGGAGGCGCCGCGTTCCACTTATCGGGCCTTTGGGCCCGCCGCGGGCGGACGGGGCGACGCCGGGGCGTCGCCCGATAAGTGGAACGCGGCGCCTCCGCGTTCCTCCTTCGGCCGGTGCGTTCCTTTTCCCGATAAGTGGAACGCGGCGCCTCCGCGTTCCTCCTTCGGCCGGTGCGTTCCTTTTCCCGATAAGTGGAACGCGGCGCCTCCGCGTTCCTCCTTCGGCCGGTGCGTTCCTTTTCCCGATAAGTGGAACGCGGCGCCTCCGCGTTCCTCCTTCGGCCGGTGCGTTCCTTTTCCCGATAAGTGGAACGCGGCGCCTCCGCGTTCCTCCTTCGGCCGGTGCGTTCCTTTTCCCGATAAGTGGAACGCGGCGCCTCCGCGTTCCTCCTTCGGCCGGTGCGTTCCTTTTCCCGATAAGTGGAACGCGGCGCCTCCGCGTTCCTCCTTCGGCCGGTGCGTTCCTTTTCCCGATAAGTGGAACGCGGCGCCTCCGCGTTCCTCCTTCGGCCGGTGCGTTCCTTTTCCTTTTCGTGCGTGCGTGCACGCACGCACGCACGCACGCACTCACTCACTCACTCACTCACTCACTCACTCACTCACTCACTCACTCACTCACTCACTCACTCACTCACTCACTCACTCACTCACTCACTCACTCACTCACTCACCGCACCGCACGCACGCACGCACGCACGCACGCACGCACGCACGCACGCACACAGGCATGAGGGCACAGTGACCTCTGGGCCCTGACCCTCCACGCACGCTCTCTCAACGCACGCACGCACGCACGCACGCACGCACGCACGCACGCACGCACGCACGCACGCACGCACGCACGCACGCACTCACTCACTCACTCACCCACCGCACGCACGCACGCACGCACGTCAAACTGGGGGCCCTTTAAATGAAAAGGGTTGACAACTGTCTAGCTTAGTGAAATATTGAATTGGACATTTCATAAAGTCAAACATACAACAGACTGTGACAGACAGGTTTATTTTTAGCACTCCAGGGTGTCGAACCCCATACACGCCAGTGTAAACTTGGTGTAGTACCGGTACGAGCACTTTGTTTTTCCTGTCTGACACAATGTCTTTATTGCATGTGAACAACATGTACAATTTTAGCCAATAATGTTGAATAAAAAAAGGAATATAAAACTAAATGTTATCATTCTGTCGGTTCTACATGACAACTCACCTTTGCATATAGAAAATAAATGTCATATGTGTCCACCACTCTGACAGCTGTCTGCTGCTCCACACACACTGTACACAAATTGAACATACAGTAAATAATGGGCTTGCAAATGTGTTTGTATTACATGCAATGAGTAATTATATTGGACTTTAGCTAACATGCAAACACAGGCTGGTTTTACAATTATTTATTTATTTAAAAATGGCCCAATAGACATAAACACTAAAATCGAGGCTTCATCTAGCCACAAGCAGATGGACCATGTAATACATATTTTATTTAGTGCATTAGCTAAATAATTATTATGCCCTTACCTCTGACAGCAAGCCCAGCCTGTCTGACTGACTGACTTCTAATGCTCTCTTCTTCCTTCCCTTCCTCCTGCTGCTATCATGCTAACAGAAGCTAACTCTCTCTAACTCTGTCCAAAAGACCCCAAAACGTTCCAAATAAATTTTCGGGTCCTTAGTGATCATCAGAGAGACAAAAGGTGGCCATTAATGTCTTTCAAACATCTTCTACGATTTATTAAAAAATATATCAATAGTACCTCCAGTCCAGCCTGCTTGTTGACAGGCAAACCAAGATGGCTGCCGTGTTCAGTGGAAAGTGAGAGAGGGGGGCGGCGCCCTGCTGTCAGCTGTCAGTCAAGAGTCTAAACCATTGGCCCCCAGCAACATTAGGATAGGCCAATAACCTCCAGGGATATCCTAATACATTTTAGGAAAGTCAGAGAGGATCGGCTGGCCAGGAGCGCAAAAGATCCGGGCCATTCTTCTCTGTTTTGCTCCCCTGCCTTATTGGCTCCCGAAAGCGTGCGGTCTTTCATTGGCCCAGCCGTTTCAACTCCCCGGCCAACGGAAGACCTCATTTTGTTTCACTTGCGTTGCCACGTCTGCTCGTTGCAAGCGCCTCACTCGTTCCACTAGACGGGCTGAGGACCGTCGCTGGTTTCTGCAGCAAAACATGGCAACGCCGGTGTTTTTCGGTGACTGTACATTACAGTCAAAAAGGGGCGTTATAAGGGGCGTTATATTTTGCTAAAGGGTGCAGAAGGTGTAATCACAGACCATCTGGGTGATACCGTTATTGACATTATTAATGTGAGCTGATAATTAAGACAGTTGTTAAAATAAAAGGACAATACAAATACTAAAATAGCCAATCTACAATCTCACATCTAAAAAATTAACCTTGGATATAACATTTAACCCCATGTACATATAGCCTATATGAAATGTGCTATTTAAAAACATGCTATTGTATTAAACTAATCTACTCTGTATTGTTTTTTATTAAAAAACTAATCTACTCTGTATTGTTTTTTATTAAAAAACTAATCTACTCTGTATTGTTCCAATTTTATTAAAAAACTAATCTACTCTGTATTGTTCCAATTTTATTAAACTAATCTACTCTGTATTGTTCCAATTTTATTAAAAAACGAATCTACTCTGTATTGTTCCAATTGTATTAAACTAATCTACTCTGTATTGTTCCAATTTTTGGAAAAAATTAGGTCATGCACAAGCAAAGGTTTGAATAACAATACTGATTGACTGACTGACTGACTGACTGACTGACTGACTGACTGACTGACTGACTGACTCAATCTTTAGCTCAATGTGCTTAGAAAAATATAGAATATATTAAAAAAGGTTATCATGCTCTAAGGTGTGCATAACTACTCATCTTTACTCATCTCTATGCTGTGTAAAGCGTCCCACACTTAGAGTATAGTAACTTGAAACCACTGTGCAGTCTCTCATTGGCCTGTGTCAACTTAATAGGCGGAATGCACGATGACGTTGGACAACATCCGGTTTACTTCCGGGTAAAGCTTAGAAGGGTAGTGCCATATTTCGCCCATAGAGATACATGCATTTTTCCAGACTTTAACAGGCCAACGTCGTTTAATTCCGAAAGGTAAAGTTAACATTAATACGGTTTTCAGTTTTACCATCTTTTTTTCTTGATAATGGTATCCGTCTTTTATACTTTACCATTTTGTAATTGCCTTAAATCTCTTGTTTGAATGTGCTTGTTTCCAATGCTAATGCTGCTGCTGCTGTTTGCCTGTGTGTATCAGTTATGCTCATTTGTGTTGATTTCTTTTTTTAAATAAACGGCAGGGAGTCCGTTTTGTTTTATAACTAGAAATCCTTTAACTGTTGAATTTAATTGTAACCCCACATGATGCAAACTAATCATTGGTGTATATTTAGCCCGCAGGACTTTTTGTGTTATCATTTTATGTGACTGCACCTCGTGCTGTTTACATTTCTGCTTAATACAGTATTAAATAAATCAATCATCCATTCATTCAGAGTGTGTTAATTTATCCAACTCTGACTGTATGTACATACTATAACCAAAAGTATCCGTACATTTTTAACAGAGGTGAATCCTTTTGAAATAACATTCAATGGGCACATAATCTGTTTCATATAGATAGACAAGTAGGCTATGATGTTTTTCATTTTAGGTCTGCAAGCTTAAGTATACTTTATTAGCGATTATTATTTTTAGTGAAAATAAAAATGTATTTATTTGATATCAATTATTTGATAGACATCAATCCTCAGTAGATATCCATCATTATACTGAGTTACTGACTCTTGTTCAAAGCTCTTAATTTAAACCATTTCCATGTAGATCATTATTAATTATTTTGCTCATTTCAGGGTATGGAATTCACAAAGTCCCTTGCCCACCTGCCGCAAATGCGGTTCAATGATGTTGAAAGACTTGCTGCTCAGTTTTCTGACACACCATCTTCCAAACGGGAGAAGGGATACAAGTTCTTCATTGAACAGTATCTTTTTGATTATGAAGGTAAAGTGCTTTTGTCTTTGATAGTAAAACATCAGCATACCATGTTCTTTTGATACGTATTAGCCCTGTGTGTGGACCCCTATCTAAATAGGTTTTGTGCCAGAGACCCTGCAGAGGAAAAGATTTGTTTAAATTTTGGTCATAATTAAAGATTGTTCACTATTGTAAGATTTTAATCTTTTTAAAATAGCAGATCTACAAGCTCACCGCACTGAGATGAGGTTTATAGCAGATTTGAATGCTATATTCATTATTTTGGGGACAACCCAGTCAAGGACCCCACTTTGAGAAGTACATCATCTCATTCTGTATCATGAAATATAATAATTCATTAATATGCATGGTTAATCTTGCACACTTCTTCCCAAACAATGAAACAGTGTCTAACGTAGTTGATCATGCTGTGACGGTGAGAGGACGAAGTCACCGTTCAATGAGGAAAAATGAGGAGGCTCACTACCTTCAGGTTTCTCAAAATGAATAGTTGTAATTGTAATCCTGCTGCGGTTGCAGTCAGATGGTTATCCTGCGGTTGCAGTCGGATGGTCCTGCGGTTGCAGATGAGACTTTACAGTGTTCCCAGTTCCCACAAAGTTGCATCTACTTCAGTGTGTTTCTCAGTCTGTCAGTGATTTCTGTAGTGAAACTCCAAAAACCTATGTTACAGTGTCAGAGTGACATATCTTTAAAAACAAAAGATTGATTTTTTTGTGGACAAATGAAAGACTGAGAAAGACTCTGTGTGATCAAAATACATATATTTTACCATGTTGGCTTAATGGTCCGGGCACCCTAGGCTCTAAAGTAGCCTGAGTGCATTGTGGGTTTGAGTCCTTTTTTTTTACTGCATGTCTCTCTGCATGTGTCCTGTCCATCTAAAGGCAGAAAATCTCTCTCTCTCTTTCTTTCTCTCTTTCTATGGACACTGGCATCCACTTGAGATTGAACTGTTTTTATTTCCCTTTGCTGTTTGTAGAAGTGTAAATGTGTTACAGCAACAACGCTCATTGTTTTTTCCATATTAACAGATCACACTTCATTCCGAAAAGGTTCCTGTGGAACTGGAGAGCACTTCGTGCTCATGTGCTGCTGGGAAGGCCTTATGTAACCATATAGTGGCACTTCTCTTTCAAACCGCACACTACAGGTACGTCACAAAAAAGGATAATGGTAAAGTAATTTTTTTCTGTAATGCATGTAGGTAGGTTTAATTATGTGGAGAAAAACATTTCCTCAATATTCTAATTTTTTGATTTACCTATGTAGTACCTTAGGAGCCAAATCGGTACCATTACCTCTGGCCTGTACCAGCTCTCTGCAAACCTGGCATCGGCCAAGGACACAGGTCAGATATTAATGTTTTTTTATGTTGAACAAGTTCAACAATTCTATTGTTTTGTGTCTTGTCATTTCATTATTCATCTTTATTTTATCACAGGGGATTGCACCAGAGGCAACTAATGACGTGGTGGTGCGTAAACCAGTGCCAAAGAAGAAGGATAGTGTCAGGACTGGTGTTAAGTGCACACTGTACCAGGCATTTACTGGTATGTATGACCGCTAACCAACATACATTAGATACCCATTTCTTTGGGACTTTATGATTACACTCACAAACAAGTCCTTCTGAACTTCTTAGGTATTATATCATACGTAGGCAACTGGTGCCACGGGGGCCACATACGGGGCTGTATGTGCCCCTCGGCCCCACCTTCACTTAATGTGGCCCACAGGTTAATATCAGAATACTGATATATTATTGATTTCAGCTGTTATAATTCCAAACATGCAAACATGACCTAGCAAACATAGCTTTTTCAGAAAACTGTCAGGATGTAGAAGACATTTTTAGAATATGATCTCCGGGTATGATGTCACATGCATGCCCTCTATATTATTAAAATGGTCATGGTGTGTTTTTGAGTGCTGTTGGCCTTTCTCCTTTAACAGTCTTCATTACGGACGTGTCATTGGAGGTGATAAGTGTTGGTGTCTGCTTTATCGTGAAAAGGCAGGTGTCATAATTAAATCAAAATTTGACGGTTCTCCTTTTTTTTCCTGTCAGGGCCTCTTCCAGATCCACACGTCATGGCAAGTGGGGAGAAATTAAGACATCTGCGTCCACAACTGGGAATTTGTAAAGTTCTCCATGGTATAAAGGACTTAAAGATAGTGGACTCAAAATTTGGCCAAGTGCCATTTGGGTCTGTCCTGTCCTATCAGTGCCCTCCTGAACTTAGTAGAGACATCATTAAACACCCTGATGGTCCCAAGTTTCCACAGTTGCCTGTACAGGGTTACCGTTTCACCAACACATCTCCAATCGCTTTTCAGCCCAGTTATAAGCAACAATGTCACTTGGATAGCTTGCAGGTGTCATGGGAGCTGTCTGCTGCTATTGAAGAAGAAACCCGCCAGCAGTCCGAATGCCAGCTGTGGACCGACATACGCAAACCTCGACTTACAGCCAGCAGATTCAGAGAAACCACCCATGTTCGTGGGGAATCTTCCGCCAAAGCTTTGGCAGCCCGCATTCTCAAAGGAACTCCTCAGACAGCCGCAATGAAAAGAGGTCTGGATCTGGAGCCAGAAATACTCAGGAGATATGCAGACGGCTTTGATGTGTCTGTGACACAATGTGGCATCATAATCCACCCTGATGCACCTCACCTTGGAGCTAGCCCTGATGGTAAAGTCATCGATCCACAGGGAACACCACCATTTGGGCTGGTTGAGGTTAAAAGTTGTGCTGTTGAAGACCAGACACAAGTTAAACACCTCAACACAGTAAACGGCAAGCTGTGCCTTAAGAAGAGCCATAAATACTACTATCAAGTTCAGGGTCAGCTAGCTTTAAGTGGTCTTCAGTGGTGTGACTTCATCACAGACACTCTCACTGACTATGCAGTTGAAAGGATTTATAGAGATGAAGAGATTATCCAATCAATGAGAGAGAAACTTGATCATTTTTACTTTAATGTGTACATGGATGTGTTCTTAAGCCGGTAAAAAGGAGATTGATATTTATACTATTTCTATATTACTATTTCTATATTACTATTTCTACTATTTTTCTATAAGTAGGCCATAACTGGTATATACATATATATCACCATCGAAAGCCGTCACTCATCCGTATTAATTACATTACGTAATTGATTGTTAATTGGGGATAAAACATTGTTTTCATCAGATATCGATTTATTTTTCTACTATTTCTATATTACTATTTCTATATTACTATTTCTACTATTTTTCGACAAGTAGGCCATAACTGATCGACATATACGTCACCATCGAAAGCCCTCACTCATCCGTATTAATTACATTACGTAATTGATTGTTAATTGGGGATAAAAAAAATGTTTTCATCAGATATCGATGATTTATTTTTCTACTATTTCTATATTACTATTTCTATATTACTATTTCTACTATTTTTCTACAAGTAGGCCATAACTGATCGACATATACGTCACCATCGAAAGCCGTCACTCATCCGTATTAATTACATTACGTAATTGATTGTTAATTGGGGATAAAAATTTGTTTTCATCAGATATCGATGATTTATTTTTCTACTATTTCTATTTTTCTACAAACTTGTGTGCAACAAGCAAGTAGGCACTCGACAGTACAGTTCTAGTTTTATATATTTACATATGCTTGCAGTTCCGCTAAATGATTCTGTTTTATCTGCTGATTGTATCTGCTGACAAAGCACCATGCATGTCATCGGTATGATATACTGTATTTGCAATTTTTCAGTTTGGCTGATTTGGGACTCTTTTTTTTCTTTATTTGAGAAAAAAGAGACATGACATGAGACATCTTTTCAGAATCAATGATGTGACCAAGGCTGAGAAAATAAATAGAATCCCATCTCTGTATATCTTCTTTAATTTTTCTTTGAAGGGGGCCATAGTTGATCTGCTAGTGTTCGGATATTCTTTGGTAAGTGTATTCCTAGGCATTTTAATGAGTTTTGGTTCCAATTAAATCTAAATTTCTCTCTGTTGTGTTGGGGGTGAGTAATTGAAGGCCAGAATTTGAGTCTTTTGTACATTTTGATTTGAGCTGACTCGGGTTGGGTTGTGCTTTCATTCACATTTTTTCCTATTTGCCACCCCCTAGTGCAGGGGTGCCCACACTGACCAGTTCAACAAGATCTACTCACCCAAAAAAAAGAATGATCCCATTGCTGAAATGTTTAAAAATGTACCTGAGGGGGCTTTGGAATAGTGATGCTAGCTTTACATATAGTAAGACAAACACACCTGGAATGGGAAATGGAGGGACACATGGAATTGGTAGGGTAATTCTTGTATAACTTTGTAATGCTACTGATGTTTGTGCACAAATCTTGAAAACAAAGCATTTCATTATGGGTGTGAGCTGTCCTGTTTGTATTTTTCACACCACTTATTTGACCAAAACATGTAAAGAAAAAACATGCCATTTATAAAAGTTGAAGTTAATTTAAACAGGCCTTTTACTGAGGACAGTTATTGAGTTGAACATGTAACAACACAAATTAAATCAAGAAAATGTATACTCTTAATTTTTGCTTCGTTACAAGGAGAAAAAAAAGGAAAACCATGTCATCCATTCATGGATTAAAGCACAAACCGATCTCAGAACTGAAAGATTTGTCATGGCCTTTGCTTTTATGAAATGGCCAAGATTTATTATTTAGATGCCTGAGACATTGTGGTATTATTGCCATTATGACCACTTCAAATACTATCCGATCTTAAAATAACAAGCACACAAAAATAGCTGATTTACCGCCACACGTTATGTGCTTGAATATCGGGTGTGCTTCCTTAGAAAACATGCAATTTTCATTGTCTCAATATTTATAAAAACCCATACTTAAACAATAAAGAAATGCCATTTGGGTCTGTCCTATCAGTGTCCTCCTTAAATTAGTAGAGACATCATTAAGCACCCTGATAATAACTTTATTTATATAGCACCTTTCAAGGCATGAGCCACAAAGTGCTGCACAGGAAAAATAACAAGGAAATTCACAATAGAAAACAAATAAGTGACATAATAATACATTTTATTTATAACGCACTTTACATTTGAAACAAATCTCAAAGTGCTACAACAAGAAGAAGAAGAAAAATAATCTTAAAATAATGCATGATTAAATAAAAGGACTAAAATTAGCACATTTCATGGTATACTGCTAAAAGGATTAAAAGCACACCGGGCAACAAATGGTCCAACTGGCCAAATGCCTTGTTAAAAAGAAATGTCTTAAGTCCCCTTTTAAAAGCGTCCACGGATTGTGGTGCTCTCAGGTGGTCGGGGAGGGCATTCCCCAGCCGAGGAGCAGCTGAACAGAAGGCCCGGTCCCCCATGGTGCGGAGTTTTGTTTTGGTGGTTTTGAGTGTGTTAGAATTTCCAGAGCGGCGGGAGCGGGTGGAGGCTGGGGGTTCAATGAGTTCCTTCAGATAGGAAGGGGCGTTGCTGTGGATGCACTGATGGGTGAGGAGGCAGACCTTGTATTCTATCCTGGAGGAGACGGGAAGCCAGTGAAGGGAATAGAGTATGGGTGTGATATGATCGTATTTCCGCACTCTCACCAGGATCCACTAGCAGCACTGTTCTGGATGTACTGGAGCCTCTTGCTAGGGATCCCGGTGAGAAGTGCTCTATCATCATGAACGTAATAAACAATAAATACCCAAACATTAAACAAATCAAGATAACACAAGATCAGTAAAAGGCAGGGAAAAACAAAAAGTTATTTATAGGAATGGGTTTTTAAATAGGGATTTAAAATGTGTGAGGGAGTCAGTGAGGCAAATTAATTCTGGAAGCTCATTCCAGAGCTTTGGTGCTCGGATGGCGAAGGCCCGATCACCCTTTGTGACGTAGTTCGCAGTACGGATTTTTAGGAGCCCCTTGCCTACGGACCTCAGGCTGCGAGGAGGGTCGTGAGGGGGCAAGAGCTCCAATAGCTTTTCAGCCCAGTTATAAGCAACAATGTCACTTGATAGCTTGCAGGTATCATGGGAGCCGTCTGCTGCTATTGAAGAAACCCGCCAGCAGTCCGAATGCCAGCTGTGGACCGACATGTCACAGACACGTCAAAGCAGTCTGCATATCTCCTCTGTATTTCTGGCTCCAGATCCAGACCTCTTTTAATTGCGGCTGTCTGAGGAGTTCCTTTGAGAATGCGGGCTGCCAAAGCTTTGGCGGAATATTCCCCACGAACATGGGTGGTTTCTCTGAATCTGCTGGCTGTAAGTCTAGGTTTGCGTAATGTGGCATCATAATCCACCCTGATGCACCTCACCTTGGAGCTAGCCCTGATGGTAAAGTCATCGATCCACAGGGACCACCATTTGGGCTGGTTGAGGTTAAAAGTTGAATACACAAGTTAAACACCTCAACACAGTAAACGGCAAGCTGTACCTTAAGAATAGCCATAAATACTACTATCAAGTTCAGGGTCAGCTAGCCTTAAGTGGTGTGACTTATAAAGGATTTATAGAGATGAAGAGATTCCAATCAATGAGAGAGAAACTCTCATTGATTGATCTCATTGAAAAGTTGTGCTGTTGAAGACCAGACACAAGTTAAACACCTCAACACAGTAAACTGCAAAAACCCACACTTAAACAATTTAAATAAAATACATATATAAGCTCACAACAATATGCAACACGCTGCGCTTGTATGTTCTGTACTTTTTAGGGATGTCCCGCTACACTTTTTCCTTTCCGATCCCACAATTTCTGTGTTAGCCGATACCGAATACCAGAGAATAATTAACATACATAAGCAAACTCCACATGCCCCAACATGTTATTTACCTGCCATAGTGTCAACCCCTTACCCCCGTGTCGGATCTGTGGTTAGACTGGCATATTTGCTGCTCCTGATATGAGCCGATATGACCAAATAAGGGCCGATCCGACACTTTTGATACGATACAGTATCGGGACATCTCTAGTACTTTTATAACATTCCTGTATGATGAAGGGCAATAATTTGTGGAAAAATATATGGTATATTTTAAAGGTCATTTTTGTGCCACACAAAGATAATTGCAGGGCGCTAGACCCTCCTGTACTAAGCTTTGTGCGTTGTGTTTACCCCATAGCGATGATTTGATTGGCTGAGCATGGAATTGACGATAAAAATTGAGGACACCAATTGTATTTTGGTGGAATGTGATTATGTATGATGAGAGCGCCCCTCACTTCACATGGGTGACTGGGTGGTAGCTCAGTCTGTAGGGACTTGACTTGGCTTTGGGAAAAAAGGTGACGTGAATGGAAGGAGGCTTCAGACTGGTTTGTCCCCTTCGACATCCAGAGGCCCCATGTAGTTGGTCATGATGCAACAGATGCTCCACAGCTGATTGACTGAACCGGTCATAGACAGAGGAACGAGTCCATCCCAGATGTGGTACTCCTTCACTCTGCGTATGGCCCTTTCCACCAAAATCCTCAGACGGGCAATCTGCTGGGTCTTGCGTGTGTCTTCTGCACTGAGCTGAGCAGATTTCTTCAGAGGAGGGATGATGAGTGTTGCCCCCACATCAGAAAGCATCTTCTCTATTAGAAATCCCTTGTCCGCCATTACTGCATCTCCAGGTTCAAGTAACAGTAACAGCTGTGATTTACGAGTTATTTCAATGTCTGAGATGGAGCCTGTATACAGTTTGGAAACAAAAGTGACTACCCCACATGGAGAGATTCCAATCAGACCTTTAAAGGTGGTGTGGTTTTTGTAGTTTGAAAACATTTCTGACTGTAGTGACAGGGCGGATGGAGTTTCACAGCGTATTTCTGTGCAGTCTATTATGACTCTGACTTCAGGGCAGTAAATCTTGAACTTGTCAGGCATTGTAGCTTGTATTTGCTCTCTGGTCATCCACAATGGTAGGGAGCCCAGAACAAGAAAAAGGTAGCTAGTCCACGTTAAGATGTTGCGACTAACTGTGGATTGGCTGACCTTGAATATGGTTGACAAAGTTCTCTCATGAAGCCCGGCTGCAACACGACAGAGGAACATGAAGAACTGATCAATGAGTGGGAGTTTGCGACGAGGACTACAGCTAGGTAGATCTTGTGCCGTTCGCTGTGCCTTGGTCCAGTACACTAGTTTTGAAGCCGAGGGCTTGATTGACTCCCAAAACACAGTGAAAACCTCCTTTGAGATGAATCTGGTGTAAAAACGGTAGTCTTCGTCTGTAACACAATACTGGTAAATAAGGGGCTGCTCCACATCAACCTTCATCTGAGAAAGCTCCATTTCCAGCATTATGACCTTGAGCTCCAACTCCCGTATTCTTCCAGAGGCAGTGTCCAGTTTAGCTTAAGAGGAAGGAAAAAAAAAAGGACATATCACTAATCCATCTATGCATTTTCCAATCTAATTCACTAAAACAGTCTTTAGCACACCTGATTTTCAGCTCAGCAGACATTAAAGATAAATCACCTGCACACTGTCTTCAGTTGTTCAATAAAGAAAACGTTATTATTAAAAAGTTAACTTTTTGGTCAAGGACTTATCAGATGTCCTTGACTATAAGGGCTAGCTCCGGAAAGAAAACAGGGGGAGGACTCTGTGTGTACATCCGAGACAAATGGTGCTGTAATGTTGCGGTCAGAGACAAGATATGCAATCCCGATCTTGAACTTCTATGCATCACATTACGACCATACTATCTGCCAAGAGAGCTTTCCAACATATTTGTGTGTGTCGTATACGTTCCACCAGATGCTAACGCCACCAGAGCAGCGAGTCGGATCGCTGACTGTGTGCACCAGCATCTACAGAACAAGCCAGACGCGACCATGCTGATTCTGGGCGACATGAACCACTGTAAACTGGAGACCTTTCTGCCAGGATTCCAGCAGTACGTGAAGTGTAACACAAGGAAGGATAAAATCCTGGATAAGTGCTATGGTAACATTAGGGGAGCATACACAGCCAGGGCCAGGCCCCCACTCGGCACAGCCGACCATAGAACTGTAGGCATGTCCGACCATAACACTGTCTATCTTATGCCAACGTACTACCGGTCCATATTTAAATCCAGTAAACCGGTAAAAAAGACAGTAAATGTGTGTCTAGGGACGCAACTGAGGAGCTAAAAGGATGCTTCCTATGTACTGACTGGGACATATTCTTTGAGGATGCTAGCATTGACACAGCCACCGAGGCTATTACTGCTTATATTTATGTTTGTGTTTAAATGATAGTGCCACAGAAAGTAATAACTAAGTTTAATAATAATAGACCATACCTCACGAATGAAATCAAGGAGTGTATACATAGGAAAAAGGTGGCCTTCAGATCAGGAGACACGGCAGCCTCAAAGGCTGCACAGAAGGAACCGAGTATACAAATGAGAGAAGCCAGAAAGAAGTTTAAGGAACGAGCGGAACAAGACTTGGCCAACTCTAACACAAAAAGACTCTGGGACTCCATCAGGGAGATGACTAATATGAAGTCGGAGAGGAAGCCCATCTTTGCTCTAGATGAGAGCGCCAGAGCGAATGAGCTTAATAATTTCTTTATGCGCTTTGAATGTGATACTTCTCAGGGATGCTACGAGGTGATTAATGAATTGAAATGTGATGCTGTTAATGACAGGATGATAATAGATCAGGACACCGTCTGTAAAGTGTTTAAAAACCATACAGACCGATAAAGCAACAGGGCCAGACGGAATGCATGCTTTCCTGTTGAAAACGTGTGCTGAGGAATTAGCCCAGCCTGGCACAGGCTTTTCCAGCTGTCACTAGACTCACATACAGTGCCGGAGATTTGGAGAAAATCAGTGATAGTCCCAATCCCGAAGAAAGCATGTCCACTAGAGAATAACGATTATAGGCCTGTGGCTATAACATCTAATGTAGTAAAATCACTGGAGAGGATCCTGACAGAGGAACTCCGAAAGGAGGTAGGACCTCGACTAGACCAGCATCAATTTGCTTATTCTAAGAAACGCAGTACATGCGATGCAATATCTACAGTAGCTCATCTCACTTTGAAACACCTGGAGAGTAAGGTAGCATACGCCAGATTACTTTGTATCGAGTTCAGCTCGGCTTTTAATACAGACATTCTGTTGCGTAAATTAGCTCAGTTAAATGTGAACCCCTTTATAATAAAATAGTATTTTTCTTTTCTCTCTAGGAGACACTGTGTAGTACAGGGGTGCCCCAAGGAACAGTCAGTTCCTCTTTTCTGTTTACCCTGTATACGGACGACTGTGTCAGCTCACATCCAAATCAGTTTGTTATCAAGTTTTCCGATGACACAGTGATACTTAGTCTGCTCAAAAGCGATAATAACATCCTCAGCCATACAGAGGGAGTAGACAAGTTTATAGAGTGGTGTGATCCACACCATCTGAAAATAAATGTAAACAAAACAGAGGAGGTCATAGTGGACCCCAGGTCCATAGGAGACCACAGTATGATTACTGTCCATGACCACAACATCAAACAGGTCCCCTCGTATAAATACCTGGGAGTACAGATCGATGAGAACCTGAGCTGGCACACGCATGTTACAACACTGTGTTCTAAGATACACCAGCGTCTACACTTTCTCAGAAGACTTAGGCTTTTTGGAGTCAGTGTAAATATGATGTTGACCTTTTATAGAGCTAGTATAGAGTCAATCCTAAGGTACGGTATGTCCAGCTGGTTTGGCAATCTGACTGTGAAGTACAAATCTCAAATAAGTAGGCTAGCAAACATGGCTGGGAAGATCATGGGCCACCCCCCCCCCCCCCCCCCCCCCCCATCACTCCCCAGGACATCTTTGAACAAGCAGTGTTGAGACAAGCTCGGAATATTATATCTGACCCCTTGCATGTGTTGTACAGAGAGTACGAGCTAATGCCATCCGGTAGGAGGTATAGAACTCCACGGTATGAGTATAACAGATTTAAACACTCTTTTGTTCCCCTGTCAACCAAAATGCTCAATCAGAGATCGCCGAATGCACTTTACTGACTGAAAGCACTTTATTGACTAGTTGCACTTTAACAAGGGAATGTGTGCAATATCTCTGTTTATGTGAACTTGTCTGTTATGTGTATGCAGCTGTGACTCTGTCTCCAAGACAAATTTCTCCCAAGGGAGACAAATAAAGAACCTTGAACTTGAACCTTGAATCTTAAAGATTATAATTGTTTATCGAGTAAGTGAAGACGCCATACTGTCAATACTTGTATCTTGTATCTTTTCTGTAAGAAGACAGTACATGTTGTATACTAACCAGGAGATGGACGGCAATCATAATCGTGATCTTTGGAGACTGCACCTGCAGTGTACTGCCTTGTTTGTACTGTCCCCAGTTCACTGTCCTCTGTCCTCTGTGATGTTGTCCTCTGTCCGCCAGACTGTCCCCTGTCTGCTGGAATGTCCCCTGTCTGCTGGTCTGTTCCTCCATGTCCTCTGTAGTCGGTGCTTCCCCCTGGGGCTAAGGGTCGGTGATATGGAAAATATGAGACAATAACTTTTCAATCAGGATACATGATATTACCACAATATTTTTTCATGCGTTTTTTAGGGTTATTATTCAAGTTACTTAACCCCTACCTGGGGCGGACATCTCCGCACAGTCATCCAAGACAGCAGCACACAGGCGCTTCCGTGCTCGCTCGTACACCGACTCCCGTGTTCTTGAACCTATCCCCAGTAGTGTAAGAAAGAAATCCCAAAACATATCACCATAGTTTTCAGTTTCATGGGTAAATGCACATATTTTTTTCATTTTTTTCAAATAAATAGAATTTGGGGTTAAAATAAAACTATATTGTTGAAAGGTTAAAGATCAATATTCTGGTGGTAATAATTGCTGTTCAGTAACAGGGGTCTCCCATCTCTCCAGCTCTTTAAGTATTTAGTATTTAGCAATACAATAGAGCCTGCAAGTCTCTAAATTGCAGTTAAAGAATAGCTACTATGAGTTGGTCTCGTCTCTTCAGGTGTTAATCTATTCCTGACAATACGGGTACTTCATAAACAGATGTTTTAGACCTTATGTAAAAGTAGGTGTATCTGGACTAATGAGCATCAATTTGCATTGATATATAATGATGGTTGTATTAAAAAGTCTTAAACGGTTTTAATTCTGACTTATCTGCCATTTATCTACATAGACAAAATTGATAGGCCTATCAATGGATTTACTGTTTACTAAAGAGCTGGAGAGACAGGTACACAACTGTAATAGTTAGGTTTAACATTGTCATGTGATAATTACCCCAGTCATTCCAGAGGAATCTTGAAGGCACTGCTCCTCGTTTCATGCGAGTACGTCCACCACTGGTTTTGGTTGACTTCAGTATGTCCTCTGGATTGAAATGTTCACTGCACACGTGGGTGCTTCCACGAGTAATTATAAAACGTGGTCCCTCATCTCTCTTGATTGCTGTCACCCATTTGGCACGTATCGTTTCATCTCCCGGAAAGTCATGGAAGCTCAAATGGGGGGTTTTGTGCTTGCTGTTAGAGCAAGAAGGGACACTGCAGTGTTGTGACATACTGCAGCAGTGAGAAAGAAAAGGGCAACAATGATTTATTTCTATGGTAATATTAGCTTTGATATAATGTTAATTCAAAACAAGCCTAAATGTGTTTGTGTTTCAGGAAGCTTTATTCTTCTCACACATACCTAGATGACAATGCATGCGTGTATTGGTTGGTCCGTATGAGCCCCTCAGAGCAGCTCCAGGTGGTAGCAGCCAAAATCTAGCAGCTCCCAAGGAGTTACTGTTAATCTGCACAGAGGTGCCCAGTAGGTACAGGGACAGGCACGACAGTCTGTTGCCACACAGACACCTGCACTGTACAGAAAACACTGCCTGGCCCTGAAAGACACATTAAGATGCATGTAGATAACTCAGACGAGACAGTATAAGTATCATTGCTAGCATTGTCAACCCAATCTAAGGCAATTTACAAATAATGTATAAATGTATCAGCCTGTTCAGTTGATAGGCCACTGGCCATGGCAGTTTCTAAGTGTGCATGTTAACATAACAATAGATGTCGGTTGCCCACTTAGTATGAAACTACCCTCCTAACACCAGTAGGCTTAGTGGTTTCAAATGTAGCTTTGATATCATATAATGGCAAGTTATTATACATAAAAGGTAGGCTGAATGTTTAACAAAAATGAGCATGAAAGAGAGGCTGTGTCAGTGTAACTAAAACTAACATTGTTCATCCTATGCTATGCATCACAGGAGTGGGTCAGGACAAAATCACTTAAACAAATGACTAAAATGATTGATATATATAGAAACAGATTATATTAAAAGCTTTGAACAAGAGTCAAATGTATGGTGGAGGTATAGTGATCATTATACATTCATATAAAAAGGTAAAGCTTAAGATAAACCAGGCTAAATACACAGAGGGAAATCGCTAGCATCATTAGCATTCGTTAGCTTCCATTTCCAACTAACGTAGACATTTTTACAACAGTAAAATGCAAAAGACCGATAACATTAGCAAGACAAGATCATCGCAAAGCCGTAAATACCATTACCTTATAATGTACCGTTCGAAATTAAATATTGTCGCCGTAGATCTTAAGAGGTCCATAACAACTCAATGGAGCTAAAAATATTTTCCCCTCCAACGCGTAAACCGGAAGAGGAAATGACATCACGTGAATCCGGGCTATTGAGCCTTCCGTTGTTTCACTTGCGTTGCCACGTCTGCTTATTACAAGCGGATTTCGGCCTCACGTTGTCCACAAAATAGTTTGGGAACTTTCGCTGGTTTCTGTCGCAAGACATGGCAACACTTGTTCCCCAAGCACCGGACGGTGCTTTTGCAACCTGCAGCGGAGGAGGAAGAGACAGAGGTAGGCAGATGTTTATTTTACTCCCGAAAATATGATTCAAATGCCTCTATTTAAACACTAATCCCGAAATAAAAAGGTTCACTGAACACATATAGCATTGTGTGTTAAAGGTATTTTGGTTTTGATGTTACTGTCATGACTGGGACTTATTTAAACATGTGATATTATGCATTACTTGGTTTATTAGAAGGCTCAATGGCGATGCATGTATGATGGAACCTTTATATGAAAACAAAAGTGCTGAAAACCACTGATGCATTCCATAATTTCAATGTATTTAGAACAAAAAGTGAACAGACATGTCTCTAAATGTTCTGATGAATTCAACATGGTGGACCCTGTTGTAAACCAGTGTAATGCTTTATCAGTGTGTCGTCTACAGTAACAGTATTTGTATTGAGTTGTGCTTATGTAGCCATTCTGCAAACTGTTAAATAATTCAATCAATCATAAACCTGACCTGATCATTTATATGTGTATTCTTTTTTGTTTGTACATGATTGATGAGACAGTGTTGAATGTTAACATGTGAATGAGCAATTGTCCCTGCATTGTATCTGTACTTAACCTATATACAGTATTTATTTGTTGAATATCAAAAATAACCAATTGTCATTAATTGATATATATCAAAATCAAAATGTCATTATATCAGTTATTGGCAATAATGGCAATCTGTGCAGACATGGCTTCATGTTGGTTTTTATTCAGGTTTTTGCATATTTTTGAATGACAAATTGATTAAGATCATTGTTTGATTCTGCTTTTGTTTACACGTAGAATGGAAAGCAAACCTACATTTAGATTGACAGCGTCGGGGGAGCTCACCCTCCTGCTCACGGACGAAGCGGCGAGCATTGTCCTTGCCTTCAAGGCGGGGAAACTGCCTCCGTTTCGTGCCAAGAAGGCACAAAGGGTGTGCAGCGATGCCCTGGAGAGGGTGACAGCAGCAGGTGGAGACCTCGGTGATGGCCAACTGGTCCTCGGTGAGAGTGAGGTCCAGTTTGGTCAGTACCGGGGTCACACCTTCAAGTGGCTGCTGGAGCATGATGCTGGATATACCCTGCATCTCGGTTCACATGAGGTCAGCACTGTTCATATTAGCAGTTCATATCTTTGTGAACCTGTATCATATTTTCCCTGACTCTGTGTTGTTGTTGTCGTCAAAACATCTCTGCAGGCGGAGCGTGCTGCTGGAGTCACCACCTCTGGCCCATGTATGGACAATAAGGACGCCCTGGCCCGCTACGTCCAGCCGTACCCTGAGGTCCAGAGAGCCATCAGCGCTCGCCGGGTCAGGGACGGCGTTGCCTCGCGCACGGAGGAGGACGAGAATGTGGTGGGCTTTGGGCCGCATGCCGTCAAGTCATACAGGGCCCTGTATGACTCTGCAGAGACGGAGAGGTTAGTAACTACTAACTAAGAGTTATATTGCTTGTTTGTCTCTTAATGCATATATATATATATATATATATATATATATATACTGTTATGTTACCCCATAGATATGTCCAGTCCATACGGGACACGGTCCCTAAGAAAAAGGGGGGTCGCCTGGAGATGCTGAAAAAGTACATAGCGCGTAGGGATCAGGAGAAGAGGAACTCAGCAGGTTCCACCCTTCAGCCTCCTGACCCTAAGCGCCCACGACTGGCATCTGCAGGCCCTGGTGAGTGAATATACAAACATTGCATTATGTGGTGTGTGTGTAATACATATTAAATCTCAGCCTGTCTGTCTGTCTGTCTGTCTGTATGTCTGTCTCTCTCTCTCTCTCTCTCTCTCTCTCTCTCTCTCTCTCTGTGTGTGTACGTCCGCCCACGCAGGTGTACCCTCCTCCCAGACTCCTGCTGCTGCTCCAGCCACCAGCTCTGTGGCAGCAGCCTTGGAGAAGGACAACCCAGGTATAGAAATGTATTTCATGTCAGTGTGCTGTCCACACCTATCCACAATTGAGGTAATATGAAATTTAACCTGTTGTGACTGTTCTGTCATTCATTAGCTTAAACTGGATAAACATTGAAGCAGTAAGGTAGGTAACAATGTCGCCTGAAGGGTAGGTATAGACACTTGCGTCGCCGATGCCCGCTGTAGACTGTAGTGCTCGCTGGAGACTGTAGTGCTCGCTGTAGACTGTAGTGCCCGCTGTAAACTGTAGTGCTTGCATGTCTTTTACATTGCTTTTAGATCCACTAATAAGCTAGCTGCCTGTATGTATGTATGTATGTATGTATGTATGTATGTATGTATGTATGTATGTATGTATCTATGTACAGTATGTATGTGAATAGCTGATTCAATTGTATCTGTACAACTTGGCTGTGCTTCCTGGGGTATTAATGCACTATAACAAAAATAGGTTAGTACACTAACTTTTGCACATTGCTATAATTGCTTATTCTGGGTGCCTGCCATGCAATGGCAGAAACACAGGTTGAAATCTAAAACGCATACTTAACTAGAAACAAATTTCAGGAAATTTGACTGGGTGCCTGCAGCTCGCCAAGTCTGTGCAGCATTTGAGCCACGGACCACCATTTGATGACATTTAGCCTCTCAGACCCTGTAAGGGTCCATTTGGTTGACTTTCAATGGGGTATTTTGTCTAAGTTTATTGCACATTACGTTGCCACCAACATTCTAATGCTAACATGCTAACATGCTAATACTAACATGCTGATGCTAACATGCTAATGCTAACATGCTAATATGCTAATGCTAACATGCTAATGCTAACATGCTAACATGCTAATGCTAACATGCTAACATGCTAATGCTAACATGCTAATGCTAACATGCTAATGCTAACATGCTAACATGCTAACATGCTAATGCTAACATGCTAATGCTAATATGCTAATGCTAACATGCTAATATGCTAATGCTAACATGCTAATGCTAACATGCTAACATGCTAATGCTAACATGCTAATGCTAACATGCTAATGCTAACATGCTAACATGCTAACATGCTAATGCTAACATGCTAATATACTAATGCTAACATGCTAATGCTAACATGCTAATGCTAACATGCTAACATGCTAACATGCTAACATGCTAATGCTAACATGCTAATGCTAACATGCTAACATGCTAATGCTAACATGCTAATGCTAACATGCTAACATGCTAACATGCTAATGCTAACATGCTAACATGCTAATGCTAACATGCTAATGCTAACATGCTAAGGGGTCCATTTGGTTTCGCTCAGGGGGGCGGCCCGGTTCTGGCGAGCCGCCCCGCGTCCGAAACGGTTGAGAAATGACAGAGTTACGTGTTTCCCCGAATTTCTCTATTGACTTTCAATGTGTGTGTGTGCGTGCACATGTGTGCATGTGCGTGCATTTGCGTGTGTGCGCGCGTGTGTGAGAGTTGGTCAGGTGACCTTGAATCATTAACAAAGTATCATTTTCACCTGGGCTAGTCTATGCAATGCAAACAGTATTGAAAGGTAAAGCACAGTGACTCTCTATGACAGAACGTATGTCCGAACAAATTGCTCTATCGCAAAAAGTAAAAGTCGAATGCGATTTTTGTTTTCCCCGTGAGTGACCCGAGGCATTGAGGTACGCCGTGTGCGATCGTGGTATTGGTACGATAAAAAACGTGGTTATAAGTGCGAGTTAAGAATTGTGCTTGTGATGAAAAAATTGCTGACTCATTCAGGCATTTAACATGGAGTTTTTGACACATTATGATGGTACACCTGTCGCTTTCAGGGCTGTAGTTCACGTACTGTATGTATCTGGGCTATGGTTGTGACATTGGGTGAAAGAGGACGAGTGTGGCTACAAAATTACCGAAACACATGAGTGTAAAGTGAATATGTTGGCCGTGACGACGATTTGTTCGGAGAATTTCGGTATAGTCTTCACATTGGCTTCTCACTCTGATCCGCTCTCTCTCTGGGCGTGCGACACTCTGAGTCGAGAATATTGCTCAGACCACACACACTTTGAACTGCGATAGCGGGCAAACCGTGCAACCTATTCGAATTCCGTCTGAACCATCACAAAGTCGATGGCCTCGTGTGCTGTTTGACGTTTAAATCGTGTTTCTACGTAACAGTATGCCAGAGCAATGTGGCTCCAAAGTAACGTGTCGTTTTCTGTTTTTCCACGCGTTTCCCCATCGACTTTGAATGGGGCATTTTTCGCGTCGTTTATTGCGAATTACGTCGGCACGGTAACACGAATCGGAAAGAAAAGCACAAGCACACCATTCCCGGCCGAGCCGCACGTTTTGATGTATATATTGCGGGGCTTTGGCAAACCGTGCGGCCGGCCGTAGACGTCGAAGTTTCGCGTATTGATTATAATAATTATTCTGGGTGCCTGCCATGCAATGGCAGAAACACAGGTTGAAATCTAAAACGCATACTTAACTAGAAACAAATTTCAGGAAATTTGACTGGGTGCCTGCAGCTCGCCAAGTCTGTGCAGCATTTGAGCCACGGACCACCATTTGATGACATTTAGCCTCTCAGACCCTGTAAGGGTCCATTTGGTTGACTTTCAATGGGGTATTTTGTCTAAGTTTATTGCACATTACGTTGCCACCAACATTCTAATGCTAACATGCTAATACTAACATGCTAATGCTAACATGCTAATGCTAACATGCTAACATGCTAATGCTAACATGCTAACATGCTAATGCTAACATGCTAATGCTAACATGCTAATGCTAACATGCTAATGCTAACATGCTAATGCTAACATGCTAATGCTAACATGCTAACATGCTAATGCTAACATGCTAATATGCTAACATGCTAATGCTAACATGCTAATATGCTAATGCTAACATGCTAACATGCTAATGCTAACATGCTAATGCTAACATGCTAACATGCTAATGCTAACATGCTAACATGCTAATGCTAACATGCTAACATGCTAATGCTAACATGCTAACATGCTAATGCTAACATGCTAATGCTAACATGCTAATGCTAACATGCTAATGCTAACATGCTAACATGCTAACATGCTAATGCTAACATGCTAACATGCTAACATGCTAATGCTAACATGCTAATGCTAACATGTTAACATGTTAATGCTAACATGCTAATGCTAACATGCTAACATGCTCATGCTAACATGCTAACATGCTAATGCTAACATGCTAATGCTAACATGCTAATGCTAACATGCTAATGCTAACATGCTAATGCTAACATGCTAACATGCTAATGCTAACATGCTAATATGCTAACATGCTAATGCTAACATGCTAATATGCTAATGCTAACATGCTAACATGCTAATGCTAACATGCTAATGCTAACATGCTAACATGTTAATGCTAACATGCTAACATGCTAATGCTAACATGCTAACATGCTAATGCTAACATGCTAATGCTAACATGCTAATGCTAACATGCTAATGCTAACATGCTAACATGCTAACATGCTAATGCTAACATGCTAACATGCTAACATGCTAATGCTAACATGCTAATATGCTAACATGCTAATGCTAACATGCTATTATGCTAATGCTAACATGCTAAGGCTAACATGCTAACATGCTAATGCTAACATGCTAACATGCTAACATGCTAATGCTAACATACTAATGCTAGCATGCTAACATGCTAATGCTAACATGCTAACATGCTAATGCTAACATGCTAATGCTAACATGCTAACATGCTAACATGCTAATGCTAACATGCTAATATGCTAACATGCTAATGCTAACATGCTATTATGCTAATGCTAACATGCTAAGGCTAACATGCTAACATGCTAATGCTAACATGCTAACATGCTAACATGCTAATGCTAACATACTAATGCTAACATGCTAACATGCTAATGCTAACATGCTAACATGCTAATGCTAACATGCTAATGCTAACATGCTAACATGCTAATGCTAACATGCTAACATGCTAATGCTAACATGCTAACATGCTAATGCTAACATGCTAATGCTAACATGCTAATGCTAACATGCTAATGCTAACATGCTAACATGCTAACATGCTAATGCTAACATGCTAACATGCTAACATGCTAATGCTAACATGCTAATGCTAACATGTTAACATGTTAATGCTAACATGCTAATGCTAACATGCTAACATGCTAATGCTAACATGCTAACATGCTAATGCTAACATGCTAATGCTAACATGCTAATGCTAACATGCTAATGCTAACATGCTAATGCTAACATGCTAACATGCTAATGCTAACATGCTAATATGCTAACATGCTAATGCTAACATGCTAATATGCTAATGCTAACATGCTAACATGCTAATGCTAACATGCTAATGCTAACATGCTAACATGTTAATGCTAACATGCTAACATGCTAATGCTAACATGCTAACATGCTAATGCTAACATGCTAATGCTAACATGCTAATGCTAACATGCTAATGCTAACATGCTAACATGCTAACATGCTAATGCTAACATGCTAACATGCTAACATGCTAATGCTAACATGCTAATATGCTAACATGCTAATGCTAACATGCTATTATGCTAATGCTAACATGCTAAGGCTAACATGCTAACATGCTAATGCTAACATGCTAACATGCTAACATGCTAATGCTAACATACTAATGCTAACATGCTAACATGCTAATGCTAACATGCTAACATGCTAATGCTAACATGCTAACATGCTAATGCTAACATGCTAAGGGGTCCATTTGGTTTCGCTCAGGGGGGCGGCCCGGTTCTGGCGAGCCGCCCCGCGTCCGAAACGGTTGAGAAATGACAGAGTTACGTGTTTCCCCGAATTTCTCTATTGACTTTCAATGTGTGTGTGTGCGTGCACATGTCTGCATGTGCGTGCATGTGCGTGTGTGCGCGCGTGTGTGAGAGTTGGTCAGGTGACCTTGAATCATTAACAAAGTATCATTTTCACCTGGGCTAGTCTATGCAATGCAAACAGTATTGAATGTTAAAAGCCCACTGACTGTCAATGACAGGTATGTCCGAACAAATTGCTCTATCGCAAAAAGTAAAAGTCGAATGCGATTTTTGTTTTCACCGTGAGTGACCCGAGGCATTGAGGTACGCCGTGTGCGATCGTGGTATTGGTACGATAAAAAACGTGGTTATAAGAGCGAGTTAAGAATTGTGCTTGTGATGAAAAAATTGCTGACTCATTCAGGCATTTAACATGGAGTTTTTGACACATTATGATGGTACACCTGTCGCTTTCAGGGCTGTAGTTCACGTACTGTATGTATCTGGGCTTTGGTTGTGACATTGGGTGAAAGAGGACGAGTGTGGCTACAAAATTACCGAAACCCATGCGTGTAAAGTGAATATTTTGGCCGTGAGGACGATTTGTTCGGAGAATTTCGGTATAGTCTTCACATTGGCTTCTCACTCTGATCCGCTCTCTCTCTGGGCGTGCGACACTCTGAGTCGAGAATATTGCTCAGACCACACACACTTTGAACTGCCATAGCGGGCAAACCGTGCAACGTATTCGAATTCCGTCTGAACCACCACAAAGTCGATGGCCTCGTGTGCTGTTTGACGTTTAAATCGTGTTTCTACGTAACAGTATGCCAGAGCAATGTGGCTCCAAAGTAACGTGTCGTTTTCTGTTTTTACCCGCGTTTCCCCATCGACTTTGAATGGGGCATTTTTCGCGTCGTTTATTGCGAATTACGTGGGCACGGTAACACGAATCGGAAAGAAAAGCACAAGCACACCATTCCCGGCCGAGCCGCACGTTTTGATGTATATATTGCGGGGCTTTGGCAAACCGTGCGGCCGGCCGTAGACGTCGAAGTTTCGCGTATTGATTATAATAATTATTAAGTATGCGTTTTAGATTTCTGATGCTAACATGCTAACATGCTAATGCTAACATGCTAACATGCTAATGCTAACATGCTAATGCTAACATGCTAATGCTAACATGCTAATGCTAACATGCTAACATGCTAACATGCTAACATGCTAATGCTAACATGCTAACATGCTAACATGCTAATGCTAACATGCTAATGCTAACATGTTAACATGTTAATGCTAACATGCTAATGCTAACATGCTAACATGCTAATGCTAACATGCTAACATGCTAATGCTAACATGCTAATGCTAACATGCTAATGCTAACATGCTAATGCTAACATGCTAACATGCTAATGCTAACATGCTAATATGCTAACATGCTAATGCTAACATGCTAATATGCTAATGCTAACATGCTAACATGCTAATGCTAACATGCTAATGCTAACATGCTAACATGTTAATGCTAACATGCTAACATGCTAATGCTAACATGCTAACATGCTAATGCTAACATGCTAATGCTAACATGCTAATGCTAACATGCTAATGCTAACATGCTAACATGCTAACATGCTAATGCTAACATGCTAACATGCTAACATGCTAATGCTAACATGCTAATATGCTAACATGCTAATGCTAACATGCTATTATGCTAATGCTAACATGCTAAGGCTAACATGCTAACATGCTAATGCTAACATGCTAACATGCTAACATGCTAATGCTAACATACTAATGCTAGCATGCTAACATGCTAATGCTAACATGCTAACATGCTAATGCTAACATGCTAATGCTAACATGCTAACATGCTAACATGCTAATGCTAACATGCTAATATGCTAACATGCTAATGCTAACATGCTATTATGCTAATGCTAACATGCTAAGGCTAACATGCTAACATGCTAATGCTAACATGCTAACATGCTAACATGCTAATGCTAACATACTAATGCTAACATGCTAACATGCTAATGCTAACATGCTAACATGCTAATGCTAACATGCTAATGCTAACATGCTAACATGCTAATGCTAACATGCTAACATGCTAATGCTAACATGCTAACATGCTAATGCTAACATGCTAATGCTAACATGCTAATGCTAACATGCTAATGCTAACATGCTAACATGCTAACATGCTAATGCTAACATGCTAACATGCTAACATGCTAATGCTAACATGCTAATGCTAACATGTTAACATGTTAATGCTAACATGCTAATGCTAACATGCTAACATGCTAATGCTAACATGCTAACATGCTAATGCTAACATGCTAATGCTAACATGCTAATGCTAACATGCTAATGCTAACATGCTAATGCTAACATGCTAACATGCTAATGCTAACATGCTAATATGCTAACATGCTAATGCTAACATGCTAATATGCTAATGCTAACATGCTAACATGCTAATGCTAACATGCTAATGCTAACATGCTAACATGTTAATGCTAACATGCTAACATGCTAATGCTAACATGCTAACATGCTAATGCTAACATGCTAATGCTAACATGCTAATGCTAACATGCTAATGCTAACATGCTAACATGCTAACATGCTAATGCTAACATGCTAACATGCTAACATGCTAATGCTAACATGCTAATATGCTAACATGCTAATGCTAACATGCTATTATGCTAATGCTAACATGCTAAGGCTAACATGCTAACATGCTAATGCTAACATGCTAACATGCTAACATGCTAATGCTAACATACTAATGCTAACATGCTAACATGCTAATGCTAACATGCTAACATGCTAATGCTAACATGCTAACATGCTAATGCTAACATGCTAAGGGGTCCATTTGGTTTCGCTCAGGGGGGCGGCCCGGTTCTGGCGAGCCGCCCCGCGTCCGAAACGGTTGAGAAATGACAGAGTTACGTGTTTCCCCGAATTTCTCTATTGACTTTCAATGTGTGTGTGTGCGTGCACATGTCTGCATGTGCGTGCATGTGCGTGTGTGCGCGCGTGTGTGAGAGTTGGTCAGGTGACCTTGAATCATTAACAAAGTATCATTTTCACCTGGGCTAGTCTATGCAATGCAAACAGTATTGAATGTTAAAAGCCCACTGACTGTCAATGACAGGTATGTCCGAACAAATTGCTCTATCGCAAAAAGTAAAAGTCGAATGCGATTTTTGTTTTCACCGTGAGTGACCCGAGGCATTGAGGTACGCCGTGTGCGATCGTGGTATTGGTACGATAAAAAACGTGGTTATAAGAGCGAGTTAAGAATTGTGCTTGTGATGAAAAAATTGCTGACTCATTCAGGCATTTAACATGGAGTTTTTGACACATTATGATGGTACACCTGTCGCTTTCAGGGCTGTAGTTCACGTACTGTATGTATCTGGGCTTTGGTTGTGACATTGGGTGAAAGAGGACGAGTGTGGCTACAAAATTACCGAAACCCATGCGTGTAAAGTGAATATTTTGGCCGTGAGGACGATTTGTTCGGAGAATTTCGGTATAGTCTTCACATTGGCTTCTCACTCTGATCCGCTCTCTCTCTGGGCGTGCGACACTCTGAGTCGAGAATATTGCTCAGACCACACACACTTTGAACTGCCATAGCGGGCAAACCGTGCAACGTATTCGAATTCCGTCTGAACCACCACAAAGTCGATGGCCTCGTGTGCTGTTTGACGTTTAAATCGTGTTTCTACGTAACAGTATGCCAGAGCAATGTGGCTCCAAAGTAACGTGTCGTTTTCTGTTTTTACCCGCGTTTCCCCATCGACTTTGAATGGGGCATTTTTCGCGTCGTTTATTGCGAATTACGTGGGCACGGTAACACGAATCGGAAAGAAAAGCACAAGCACACCATTCCCGGCCGAGCCGCACGTTTTGATGTATATATTGCGGGGCTTTGGCAAACCGTGCGGCCGGCCGTAGACGTCGAAGTTTCGCGTATTGATTATAATAATTATTAAGTATGCGTTTTAGATTTCTGATGCTAACATGCTAACATGCTAATGCTAACATGCTAACATGCTAATGCTAACATGCTAATGCTAACATGCTAATGCTAACATGCTAATGCTAACATGCTAACATGCTAACATGCTAACATGCTAATGCTAACATGCTAACATGCTAACATGCTAATGCTAACATGCTAATGCTAACATGTTAACATGTTAATGCTAACATGCTAATGCTAACATGCTAACATGCTAATGCTAACATGCTAACATGCTAATGCTAACATGCTAATGCTAACATGCTAATGCTAACATGCTAATGCTAACATGCTAACATGCTAATGCTAACATGCTAATATGCTAACATGCTAATGCTAACATGCTAATATGCTAATGCTAACATGCTAACATGCTAATGCTAACATGCTAATGCTAACATGCTAACATGTTAATGCTAACATGCTAACATGCTAATGCTAACATGCTAACATGCTAATGCTAACATGCTAATGCTAACATGCTAATGCTAACATGCTAATGCTAACATGCTAACATGCTAACATGCTAATGCTAACATGCTAACATGCTAACATGCTAATGCTAACATGCTAATATGCTAACATGCTAATGCTAACATGCTATTATGCTAATGCTAACATGCTAAGGCTAACATGCTAACATGCTAATGCTAACATGCTAACATGCTAACATGCTAATGCTAACATACTAATGCTAACATGCTAACATGCTAATGCTAACATGCTAACATGCTAATGCTAACATGCTAATGCTAACATGCTAACATGCTAACATGCTAATGCTAACATGCTAATATGCTAACATGCTAATGCTAACATGCTATTATGCTAATGCTAACATGCTAAGGCTAACATGCTAACATGCTAATGCTAACATGCTAACATGCTAACATGCTAATGCTAACATACTAATGCTAACATGCTAACATGCTAATGCTAACATGCTAACATGCTAATGCTAACATGCTAATGCTAACATGCTAACATGCTAATGCTAACATGCTAACATGCTAATGCTAACATGCTAACATGCTAATGCTAACATGCTAATGCTAACATGCTAATGCTAACATGCTAATGCTAACATGCTAACATGCTAACATGCTAATGCTAACATGCTAACATGCTAACATGCTAATGCTAACATGCTAATGCTAACATGTTAACATGTTAATGCTAACATGCTAATGCTAACATGCTAACATGCTAATGCTAACATGCTAACATGCTAATGCTAACATGCTAATGCTAACATGCTAATGCTAACATGCTAATGCTAACATGCTAATGCTAACATGCTAACATGCTAATGCTAACATGCTAATATGCTAACATGCTAATGCTAACATGCTAATATGCTAATGCTAACATGCTAACATGCTAATGCTAACATGCTAATGCTAACATGCTAACATGTTAATGCTAACATGCTAACATGCTAATGCTAACATGCTAACATGCTAATGCTAACATGCTAATGCTAACATGCTAATGCTAACATGCTAATGCTAACATGCTAACATGCTAACATGCTAATGCTAACATGCTAACATGCTAACATGCTAATGCTAACATGCTAATATGCTAACATGCTAATGCTAACATGCTATTATGCTAATGCTAACATGCTAAGGCTAACATGCTAACATGCTAATGCTAACATGCTAACATGCTAACATGCTAATGCTAACATACTAATGCTAACATGCTAACATGCTAATGCTAACATGCTAACATGCTAATGCTAACATGCTAACATGCTAATGCTAACATGCTAAGGGGTCCATTTGGTTTCGCTCAGGGGGGCGGCCCGGTTCTGGCGAGCCGCCCCGCGTCCGAAACGGTTGAGAAATGACAGAGTTACGTGTTTCCCCGAATTTCTCTATTGACTTTCAATGTGTGTGTGTGCGTGCACATGTCTGCATGTGCGTGCATGTGCGTGTGTGCGCGCGTGTGTGAGAGTTGGTCAGGTGACCTTGAATCATTAACAAAGTATCATTTTCACCTGGGCTAGTCTATGCAATGCAAACAGTATTGAATGTTAAAAGCCCACTGACTGTCAATGACAGGTATGTCCGAACAAATTGCTCTATCGCAAAAAGTAAAAGTCGAATGCGATTTTTGTTTTCACCGTGAGTGACCCGAGGCATTGAGGTACGCCGTGTGCGATCGTGGTATTGGTACGATAAAAAACGTGGTTATAAGAGCGAGTTAAGAATTGTGCTTGTGATGAAAAAATTGCTGACTCATTCAGGCATTTAACATGGAGTTTTTGACACATTATGATGGTACACCTGTCGCTTTCAGGGCTGTAGTTCACGTACTGTATGTATCTGGGCTTTGGTTGTGACATTGGGTGAAAGAGGACGAGTGTGGCTACAAAATTACCGAAACCCATGCGTGTAAAGTGAATATTTTGGCCGTGAGGACGATTTGTTCGGAGAATTTCGGTATAGTCTTCACATTGGCTTCTCACTCTGATCCGCTCTCTCTCTGGGCGTGCGACACTCTGAGTCGAGAATATTGCTCAGACCACACACACTTTGAACTGCCATAGCGGGCAAACCGTGCAACGTATTCGAATTCCGTCTGAACCACCACAAAGTCGATGGCCTCGTGTGCTGTTTGACGTTTAAATCGTGTTTCTACGTAACAGTATGCCAGAGCAATGTGGCTCCAAAGTAACGTGTCGTTTTCTGTTTTTACCCGCGTTTCCCCATCGACTTTGAATGGGGCATTTTTCGCGTCGTTTATTGCGAATTACGTGGGCACGGTAACACGAATCGGAAAGAAAAGCACAAGCACACCATTCCCGGCCGAGCCGCACGTTTTGATGTATATATTGCGGGGCTTTGGCAAACCGTGCGGCCGGCCGTAGACGTCGAAGTTTCGCGTATTGATTATAATAATTATTAAGTATGCGTTTTAGATTTCTGATGCTAACATGCTAACATGCTAATGCTAACATGCTAACATGCTAATGCTAACATGCTAATGCTAACATGCTAATGCTAACATGCTAATGCTAACATGCTAACATGCTAACATGCTAACATGCTAATGCTAACATGCTAACATGCTAACATGCTAATGCTAACATGCTAATGCTAACATGTTAACATGTTAATGCTAACATGCTAATGCTAACATGCTAACATGCTAATGCTAACATGCTAACATGCTAATGCTAACATGCTAATGCTAACATGCTAATGCTAACATGCTAATGCTAACATGCTAACATGCTAATGCTAACATGCTAATATGCTAACATGCTAATGCTAACATGCTAATATGCTAATGCTAACATGCTAACATGCTAATGCTAACATGCTAATGCTAACATGCTAACATGTTAATGCTAACATGCTAACATGCTAATGCTAACATGCTAACATGCTAATGCTAACATGCTAATGCTAACATGCTAATGCTAACATGCTAATGCTAACATGCTAACATGCTAACATGCTAATGCTAACATGCTAACATGCTAACATGCTAATGCTAACATGCTAATATGCTAACATGCTAATGCTAACATGCTATTATGCTAATGCTAACATGCTAAGGCTAACATGCTAACATGCTAATGCTAACATGCTAACATGCTAACATGCTAATGCTAACATACTAATGCTAACATGCTAACATGCTAATGCTAACATGCTAACATGCTAATGCTAACATGCTAATGCTAACATGCTAACATGCTAACATGCTAATGCTAACATGCTAATATGCTAACATGCTAATGCTAACATGCTATTATGCTAATGCTAACATGCTAAGGCTAACATGCTAACATGCTAATGCTAACATGCTAACATGCTAACATGCTAATGCTAACATACTAATGCTAACATGCTAACATGCTAATGCTAACATGCTAACATGCTAATGCTAACATGCTAATGCTAACATGCTAACATGCTAATGCTAACATGCTAACATGCTAATGCTAACATGCTAACATGCTAATGCTAACATGCTAATGCTAACATGCTAATGCTAACATGCTAATGCTAACATGCTAACATGCTAACATGCTAATGCTAACATGCTAACATGCTAACATGCTAATGCTAACATGCTAATGCTAACATGTTAACATGTTAATGCTAACATGCTAATGCTAACATGCTAACATGCTAATGCTAACATGCTAACATGCTAATGCTAACATGCTAATGCTAACATGCTAATGCTAACATGCTAATGCTAACATGCTAATGCTAACATGCTAACATGCTAATGCTAACATGCTAATATGCTAACATGCTAATGCTAACATGCTAATATGCTAATGCTAACATGCTAACATGCTAATGCTAACATGCTAATGCTAACATGCTAACATGTTAATGCTAACATGCTAACATGCTAATGCTAACATGCTAACATGCTAATGCTAACATGCTAATGCTAACATGCTAATGCTAACATGCTAATGCTAACATGCTAACATGCTAACATGCTAATGCTAACATGCTAACATGCTAACATGCTAATGCTAACATGCTAATATGCTAACATGCTAATGCTAACATGCTATTATGCTAATGCTAACATGCTAAGGCTAACATGCTAACATGCTAATGCTAACATGCTAACATGCTAACATGCTAATGCTAACATACTAATGCTAACATGCTAACATGCTAATGCTAACATGCTAACATGCTAATGCTAACATGCTAACATGCTAATGCTAACATGCTAAGGGGTCCATTTGGTTTCGCTCAGGGGGGCGGCCCGGTTCTGGCGAGCCGCCCCGCGTCCGAAACGGTTGAGAAATGACAGAGTTACGTGTTTCCCCGAATTTCTCTATTGACTTTCAATGTGTGTGTGTGCGTGCACATGTCTGCATGTGCGTGCATGTGCGTGTGTGCGCGCGTGTGTGAGAGTTGGTCAGGTGACCTTGAATCATTAACAAAGTATCATTTTCACCTGGGCTAGTCTATGCAATGCAAACAGTATTGAATGTTAAAAGCCCACTGACTGTCAATGACAGGTATGTCCGAACAAATTGCTCTATCGCAAAAAGTAAAAGTCGAATGCGATTTTTGTTTTCACCGTGAGTGACCCGAGGCATTGAGGTACGCCGTGTGCGATCGTGGTATTGGTACGATAAAAAACGTGGTTATAAGAGCGAGTTAAGAATTGTGCTTGTGATGAAAAAATTGCTGACTCATTCAGGCATTTAACATGGAGTTTTTGACACATTATGATGGTACACCTGTCGCTTTCAGGGCTGTAGTTCACGTACTGTATGTATCTGGGCTTTGGTTGTGACATTGGGTGAAAGAGGACGAGTGTGGCTACAAAATTACCGAAACCCATGCGTGTAAAGTGAATATTTTGGCCGTGAGGACGATTTGTTCGGAGAATTTCGGTATAGTCTTCACATTGGCTTCTCACTCTGATCCGCTCTCTCTCTGGGCGTGCGACACTCTGAGTCGAGAATATTGCTCAGACCACACACACTTTGAACTGCCATAGCGGGCAAACCGTGCAACGTATTCGAATTCCGTCTGAACCACCACAAAGTCGATGGCCTCGTGTGCTGTTTGACGTTTAAATCGTGTTTCTACGTAACAGTATGCCAGAGCAATGTGGCTCCAAAGTAACGTGTCGTTTTCTGTTTTTACCCGCGTTTCCCCATCGACTTTGAATGGGGCATTTTTCGCGTCGTTTATTGCGAATTACGTGGGCACGGTAACACGAATCGGAAAGAAAAGCACAAGCACACCATTCCCGGCCGAGCCGCACGTTTTGATGTATATATTGCGGGGCTTTGGCAAACCGTGCGGCCGGCCGTAGACGTCGAAGTTTCGCGTATTGGTGATTATTATTATTATTACTACGATTAAGTATGCGTTTTAGATTTCAACCTGTGTTTCTGCCATTGCATGGCAGGCACCCAGAACTAGAAACAAATTTCAGGAAATTTGACTGGGTGCCTGCAGCTCGCCAAGTCTGTGCAGCATTTGAGCCACGGACCACCATTTGATGACATTTAGCCTCTCAGACCCTGTAAGGGTCCATTTGGTTGACTTTCAATGGGGTATTTTGTCTAAGTTTATTGCACATTACGTTGCCACCAACATTCTAATGCTAACATGCTAATATGCTAATACTAACATGCTAATGCTAACATGCTAATGCTAACATGCTAACATGCTAAAATGCTAATGCTAACATGCTAATGCTAATATGCTAATGCTAATATGCTAATATGCTAATGCTAACATGCTAATGCTAACATGCTAATGCTAACATGCTAATGCTAACATGCTAATGCTAACATGCTAACATGCTAATGCTAACATGCTAACATGCTAATGCTAACATGCTAATGCTAACATGCTAATGCTAACATGCTAATGCTAACATGCTAATATGCTAATGCTAACATGCTAATGCAAACATGCTAACATGCTAATGCTAACATGCTAACATGCTAATGCTAACATGCTAATGCTAACATGCTAACATGCTAATGCTAACATGCTAATGCTAACATGCTAATATGCTAATGCTAACATGCTAATGCAAACATGCTAACATGCTAATGCTAACATGCTAACATGCTAACATGCTAACATGCTAATGCTAACATGCTAACATGCTAATGCTAACATGCTAACATGCTAACATGCTAATGCTAACATGCTAATGCTAACATGCTAAGGGGTCCATTTGGTTTCGCTCAGGGGGGCGGCCCGGTTCTGGCGAGCCGCCCCGCATCCGAAACGGTTGAGAAATGACAGAGTTACGTGTTTCCCCGAATTTCTCTATTGACTTTCAATGTGTGTGTGTGCGTGCACATGTGTGCATGTGCGTGCATGTGCATGTGTGCGCGCGTGTGTGAGAGTTGGTCAGGTGACCTTGAATCATTAACAAAGTATCATTTTCACCTGGGCTAGTCTATGCAAATGCAAACAGTATTGCAAGTTAAAAGCCCACTGACTCTATGAGAGAACGTATGTCCGAACAAATTGCTCTATCGCAAAAAGTAAAAGTCGAATGCGATTTTTGTTTTGGCCGTGAGTGACCCGAGGCATTGAGGTACGCCGTGTGCGATCGTGGTATTGGTACGATAAAAAACGTGGTTATAAGAGCGAGTTAAGAATTGTGCTTGTGATGAAAAAATTGCTGACTCATTCAGGTATTTAACATGGAGTTTATGACACATTATGATGGTACACTTGTCGCTTTCAGGGCTGTAGTTCACGTACTGTATGTATCTGGGCTATGGTTGTGACATTGGGTGAAAGAGGACGAGTGTGGCTACAAAATTACCGAAACCCATGCGTGTAAAGTGAATATTTTGGCCGTGAGGACGATTTGTTCGGAGAATTTCGGTATAGTCTTCACATTGGCTTCTCACTCTGATCCGCTCTCTCTCTGGGCGTGCGACACTCTGAGTCGAGAATATTGCTCAGACCACACACACTTTGAACTGCGATAGCGGGCAAACCGTGCAACGTATTCGAATTCCGTCTGAACCACCACAAAGTCGATGGCCTCGTGTGCTGTTTGACGTTTAAATCGTGTTTCTACGTACCAGTATGCCAGAGCAATGTGGCTCCAAAGTAACGTGTCGTTTTCTGTTTTTACCCGCGTTTCCCCATCGACTTTGAATGGGGCATTTTTCGCGTCGTTTATTGCGAATTACGTGGGCACGGTAACACGGATCGGAAAGAAAAGCACAAGCACACCATTCCCGGCCGAGCCGCACGTTTTGATGTATATATTGCGGGGCTTTGGCAAACCGTGCGGCCGGCCATAGACGTCGAAGTTTCGCGTATTGATGATGATAATAATTAAGTATGCGTTTTAGATTTCAACCTGTGTTTCTGCCATTGCATGGCAGGCACCCAGAATAATTATTATAATCAATACGCGAAACTTCGACGTCTACGGCCGGCCGCACGGTTTGCCAAAGCCCCGCAATATATACATCAAAACGTGCGGCTCGGCCGGGAATGGTGTGCTTGTGCTTTTCTTTCCGATTCGTGTTACCGTGCCGACGTAATTCGCAATAAACGACGCGAAAAATGCCCCATTCAAAGTCGATGGGGAAACGCGTGTAAAAACAGAAAACGACACGTTACTTTGGAGCCACATTGCTCTGGCATACTGTTACGTAGAAACACGATTTAAACGTCAAACAGCACACGAGGCCATCGACTTTGTGGTGGTTCAGACGGAATTCGAATACGTTGCACGGTTTGCCCGCTATCGCAGTTCAAAGTGTGTGTGGTCTGAGCAATATTCTCGACTCAGAGTGTCGCACGCCCAGAGAGAGAGCGGATCAGAGTGAGAAGCCAATGTGAAGACTATACCGAAATTCTCCGAACAAATCGTCCTCACGGCCAAAATATTCACTTTACACGCATGGGTTTCGGTAATTTTGTAGCCACACTCGTCCTCTTTCACCCAATGTCACAACCATAGCCCAGATACATACATTACGTGAACTACAGCCCTGAAAGCGACAGGTGTACCATCATAATGTGTCATAAACTCCATGTTAAATACCTGAATGACTCAGCAATTTTTACACAATTTACACAATTCTTAACTCGCTCTCATAACCACGTTTTTTATCGTACCAATACCACGATCGCACACGGCGTACCTCAATGCCTCGGGTCACTCACGGCGAAAACAAAAATCGCATTCGACTTTTACTTTTTGCGACAGAGCAATTTGTTCGGACATACCTGTCATTGACAGTCAGTGGGCTTTTAACATTCAATACTGTTTGCATTGCATAGACTAGCCCAGGTGAAAATGATACTTTGTTAATGATTCAAGGTCACCTGACCAACTCTCACACACGCGCGCACACACGCACATGCACGCACGTGCACACATGTGCACACACACACACACATTGAAAGTCAATAGAGAAATTCGGGGAAACACGTAACTCTGTCATTTCTCAACCGTTTCGGACGCGGGGCGGCTCCCCAGAACCGGGCCGCCCCCCCTGAGCGAAACCAAATGGACCCAACATGGATGCATGTTAGCATTAGCATGTTAGCATTAACATGTTAGCATGTTAGCATTAGCATGTTAGCATGTTAGCATTAGCATGTTAGCATTAGCATGTTAGCATGTTAGCATTAGCATGTTAGCATTAGCATGTTAGCATTAGCATGTTAGCATGTTAGCATGTTAGCATTAGCATGTTAGCATTAGCATGTTAGCATGTTAGCATGTTAGCATGTTAGCATTAGCATGTTAGCATTAGCATGTTAGCATGTTAGCATTAGCATGTTAGCATGTTAGCATGTTAGCATTAGCATGTTAGCATTAACATGTTAGCATGTTAGCATTAGCATGTTAGCATGTTAGCATTAGCATGTTAGCATTAGCATGTTAGCATGTTAGCATTAGCATGTTAGCATTAGCATGTTAGCATTAGCATGTTAGCATGTTAGCATGTTAGCATGTTAGCATTAGCATGTTAGCATTAGCATGTTAGCATGTTAGCATGTTAGCATTAGCATGTTAGCATGTTAGCATTAGCATGTTAGCATTAGCATGTTAGCATGTTAGCATTAGCATGTTAGCATTAGCATGTTAGCATTAGCATGTTAGCATGTTAGCATGTTAGCATTAGCATGTTAGCATTAGCATGTTAGCATGTTAGCATTAGCATGTTAGCATGTTAGCATTAGCATGTTAGCATTAGCATGTTAGCATGTTAGCATTAGCATGTTAGCATTAGTATGTTAGCATGTTAGCATTAGCATGTTAGCATGTTAGCATTAGCATGTTAGCATTAGCATGTTAGCATTAGCATGTTAGCATTAGCATGTTAGCATGTTAGCATGTTAGCATTAGCATGTTAGCATTAGCATGTTAGCATGTTAGCATTAGCATGTTAGCATGTTAGCATTAGCATGTTAGCATTAGCATGTTAGCATTAGCATGTTAGCATGTTAGCATTAGCATGTTAGCATTAGCATGTTAGCATGTTAGCATTAGCATGTTAGCATTAGCATGTTAGCATTAGCATGTTAGCATGTTAGCATGTTAGCATTAGCATGTTAGCATTAGCATGTTAGCATGTTAGCATTAGCATGTTAGCATTAGCATGTTAGCATGTTAGCATTAGCATGTTAGCATTAGTATGTTAGCATGTTAGCATTAGCATGTTAGCATGTTAGCATTAGCATGTTAGCATTAGCATGTTAGCATTAGCATGTTAGCATTAGCATGTTAGCATGTTAGCATGTTAGCATTAGCATGTTAGCATTAGCATGTTAGCATGTTAGCATGTTAGCATTAGCATGTTAGCATTAGCATGTTAGCATTAGCATGTTAGCATGTTAGCATGTTAGCATTAGCATGTTAGCATTAGCATGTTAGCATGTTAGCATTAGCATGTTAGCATGTTAGCATTAGCATGTTAGCATTAGCATGTTAGCATGTTAGCATTAGCATGTTAGCATTAGTATGTTAGCATGTTAGCATTAGCATGTTAGCATGTTAGCATTAGCATGTTAGCATTAGCATGTTAGCATTAGCATGTTAGCATTAGCATGTTAGCATGTTAGCATGTTAGCATTAGCATGTTAGCATTAGCATGTTAGCATGTTAGCATTAGCATGTTAGCATGTTAGCATTAGCATGTTAGCATTAGCATGTTAGCATTAGCATGTTAGCATTAGCATGTTAGCATTAGCATGTTAGCATGTTAGCATTAGCATGTTAGCATTAGCATGTTAGCATTAGCATGTTAGCATGTTAGCATGTTAGCATTAGCATGTTAGCATTAGCATGTTAGCATGTTAGCATTAGCATGTTAGCATTAGCATGTTAGCATGTTAGCATTAGCATGTTAGCATTAGTATGTTAGCATGTTAGCATTAGCATGTTAGCATGTTAGCATTAGCATGTTAGCATTAGCATGTTAGCATTAGCATGTTAGCATTAGCATGTTAGCATGTTAGCATGTTAGCATTAGCATGTTAGCATTAGCATGTTAGCATGTTAGCATTAGCATGTTAGCATGTTAGCATTAGCATGTTAGCATTAGCATGTTAGCATTAGCATGTTAGCATGTTAGCATTAGCATGTCTGTGCAAATGCTGCACAGACAGCTGCAGGCACCCAGTCAAATTTCCTGAAATTTGTTTCTAGTTAAGTATGCGTTTTAGATTTCAACCTGTGTTTCTGCCATTGCATGGCAGGCACCCAGAATAATTATCATCAATACGCGAAACTTCGACGTCTACGGCCGGCCGCACGGTTTGCCAAAGCCCCGCAATATATACATCAAAACGTGCGGCTCGGCCGGGAATGGTGTGCTTGTGCTTTTCTTTCCGATTCGTGTTACCGTGCCCACGTAATTCGCAATAAACGACGCGAAAAATGCCCCATTCAAAGTCGATGCGGAAACGCGTGGAAAAACAGAAAACGACACGTTACTTTGGAGCCACATTGCTCTGGCATACTGTTACGTAGAAACACGATTTAAACGTCAAACAGCACACGAGGCCATCGACTTTGTGGTGGTTCAGACGGAATTCGAATACGTTGCACGGTTTGCCCGCTATCGCAGTTCAAAGTGTGTGTGGTCTGAGCAATATTCTCGACTCAGAGTGTCGCACGCCCAGAGAGAGAGCGGATCAGAGTGAGAAGCCAATGTGAAGACTATACCGAAATTCTCCGAACAAATCGTCCTCACGGCCAAAATATTCACTTTACACGCATGGGTTTCGGTAATTTTGTAGCCACACTCGTCCTCTTTCACCCAATGTCAAAACCATAGCACAGATACATACAGTACGTGAACTACAGCCCTGAAAGCGACAGGTGTACCATCATAATGTGTCATAAACTCCATGTTAAATGCCTGAATGAGTCAGCAATTTTTTCATCACAAGCACAATTCTTAACTCGCACTTATAACCACGTTTTTTATCGTACCAATACCACGATCGCACACGGCGTACCTCAATGCCTCGGGTCACTCACGGGGAAAACAAAAATCGCATTCGACTTTTACTTTTTGCGATAGAGCAATTTGTTCGGACATACGATCTCTCATAGAGAATCAGTGGGCTTTTAACTTGCAATACTGTTTGCATTGCATAGACTAGCCCAGGTGAAAATGATACTTTGTTAATGATTCAAGGTCACCTGACCAACTCTCACACACGCGCGCACACATGCACATGCACACATGTGCACGCACACACACATTGAAACTCAATAGAGAAATTCGGGGAAACACGTAACTCTGTCATTTCTCAACCGTTTCGGATGCAGGGCGGCTCGCCAGAACCGGGCCGCCCCCCTGAGCGAAACCAAATGGACCCCTTAGCATGTTAGCATTAGCATGTTAGCATGTTAGCATGTTAGCATTAGCATGTTAGCATGTTAGCATTAGCATGTTAGCATGTTAGCATGTTAGCATTAGCATGTTAGCGTTAGCATGTTAGCATGTTAGCATGTTAGCATGTTAGCATGTTAGCATTAGCATATTAGCATGTTAGCATTAGCATGTTAGCATGTTAGCATTAGCATGTTAGCATGTTAGCATTAGCATGTTAGCATGTTAGCATTAGCATGTTAGCATTAGCATGTTAGCATGTTAGCATTAGCATGTTAGCATGAGCATGTTAGCATTAGCATGTTAGCATGTTAGCATTAACATGTTAGCATGTTAGCATTAGCATGTTAGCATGTTAGCATTAGCATGTTAGCATTATCATGTTAGCATTAGCATGTTAGCATGTTAGCATTAGCATGTTAGCATTAGCATGTTAGCATGTTAGCATTAGCATGTTAGCATTAGCATGTTAGCATGTTAGCATTAGCATGTTAGCATGTTAGCATTAGCATGTTAGCATTAGCATGTTAGCATGTTAGCATTAGCATGTTAGCATGTTAGCATGTTAGCATGTTAGCATTAGCATGTTAGCATGTTAACATTAGCATGTTAGCATGTTAGCATGTTAGCATTAGCATGTTAGTATTAGCATGTTAGCATTAGAATGTTGGTGGCAACGTAATGTGCAATAAACTTAGACAAAATACCCCATTGAAAGTCAACCAAATGGACCCTTACAGGGTCTGAGAGGCTAAATGTCATCAAATGGTGGTCCGTGGCTCAAATGCTGCACAGACTTGGCGAGCTGCAGGCACCCAGTCAAATTTCCTGAAATTTGTTTCTAGTTCTGGGTGCCTGCCATGCAATGGCAGAAACACAGGTTGAAATCTAAAACGCATACTTAATAATTATCATCAATACGCGAAACTTCGACGTCTACGGCCGGCCGCACGGTTTGCCAAAGCCCCGCAATATATACATCAAAACGTGCGGCTCGGCCGGGAATGGTGTGCTTGTGCTTTTCTTTCCGATTCGTGTTACCGTGCCCACGTAATTCGCAATAAACGACGCGAAAAATGCCCCATTCAAAGTCGATGCGGAAACGCGTGGAAAAACAGAAAACGACACGTTACTTTGGAGCCACATTGCTCTGGCATACTGTTACGTAGAAACACGATTTAAACGTCAAACAGCACACGAGGCCATCGACTTTGTGGTGGTTCAGACGGAATTCGAATACGTTGCACGGTTTGCCCGCTATCGCAGTTCAAAGTGTGTGTGGTCTGAGCAATATTCTCGACTCAGAGTGTCGCACGCCCAGAGAGAGAGCGGATCAGAGTGAGAAGCCAATGTGAAGACTATACCGAAATTCTCCGAACAAATCGTCCTCACGGCCAAAATATTCACTTTACACGCATGGGTTTCGGTAATTTTGTAGCCACACTCGTCCTCTTTCACCCAATGTCAAAACCATAGCACAGATACATACAGTACGTGAACTACAGCCCTGAAAGCGACAGGTGTACCATCATAATGTGTCATAAACTCCATGTTAAATGCCTGAATGAGTCAGCAATTTTTTCATCACAAGCACAATTCTTAACTCGCACTTATAACCACGTTTTTTATCGTACCAATACCACGATCGCACACGGCGTACCTCAATGCCTCGGGTCACTCACGGGGAAAACAAAAATCGCATTCGACTTTTACTTTTTGCGATAGAGCAATTTGTTCGGACATACGATCTCTCATAGAGAATCAGTGGGCTTTTAACTTGCAATACTGTTTGCATTGCATAGACTAGCCCAGGTGAAAATGATACTTTGTTAATGATTCAAGGTCACCTGACCAACTCTCACACACGCGCGCACACATGCACATGCACACATGTGCACGCACACACACATTGAAACTCAATAGAGAAATTCGGGGAAACACGTAACTCTGTCATTTCTCAACCGTTTCGGATGCAGGGCGGCTCGCCAGAACCGGGCCGCCCCCCTGAGCGAAACCAAATGGACCCCTTAGCATGTTAGCATTAGCATGTTAGCATGTTAGCATGTTAGCATTAGCATGTTAGCATGTTAGCATTAGCATGTTAGCATGTTAGCATGTTAGCATTAGCATGTTAGCGTTAGCATGTTAGCATGTTAGCATGTTAGCATGTTAGCATGTTAGCATTAGCATATTAGCATGTTAGCATTAGCATGTTAGCATGTTAGCATTAGCATGTTAGCATGTTAGCATTAGCATGTTAGCATGTTAGCATTAGCATGTTAGCATTAGCATGTTAGCATGTTAGCATTAGCATGTTAGCATGAGCATGTTAGCATTAGCATGTTAGCATGTTAGCATTAACATGTTAGCATGTTAGCATTAGCATGTTAGCATGTTAGCATTAGCATGTTAGCATTATCATGTTAGCATTAGCATGTTAGCATGTTAGCATTAGCATGTTAGCATTAGCATGTTAGCATGTTAGCATTAGCATGTTAGCATTAGCATGTTAGCATGTTAGCATTAGCATGTTAGCATGTTAGCATTAGCATGTTAGCATTAGCATGTTAGCATGTTAGCATTAGCATGTTAGCATGTTAGCATGTTAGCATGTTAGCATTAGCATGTTAGCATGTTAACATTAGCATGTTAGCATGTTAGCATGTTAGCATTAGCATGTTAGTATTAGCATGTTAGCATTAGAATGTTGGTGGCAACGTAATGTGCAATAAACTTAGACAAAATACCCCATTGAAAGTCAACCAAATGGACCCTTACAGGGTCTGAGAGGCTAAATGTCATCAAATGGTGGTCCGTGGCTCAAATGCTGCACAGACTTGGCGAGCTGCAGGCACCCAGTCAAATTTCCTGAAATTTGTTTCTAGTAATTATTATAATCACCAATACGCGAAACTTTGACGTCTATGGCCGGCCGCACGGTTTGCCAAAGCCCCGCAATATATACATCAAAACGTGCGGCTCGGCCGGGAATGGTGTGCTTGTGCTTTTCTTTCCGATTCACGTTACCGTGCCCACGTAATTCGCAATAAACGACGCGAAAAATGCCCCATTCAAAGTCGATGGGGAAACGCGTGGAAAAACAGAAAACGACACGTTACTTTGGAGCCACATTGCTCTGGCATACTGTTACGTAGAAACACGATTTAAACGTCAAACAGCACACGAGGCCATCGACTTTGTGGTGGTTCAGACGGAATTCGAATACGTTGCACGGTTTGCCCGCTATCGCAGTTCAAAGTGTGTATGGTCTGAGAAATATTCTCGACTCAGAGTGTCGCACGCCCAGAGAGAGAGCGGATCAGAGTGAGAAGCCAATGTGAAGACTATACCGAAATTCTCCGAACAAATCGTCCTCACGGCCAAAATATTCACTTTACACGCATGGGTTTCGGTAATTTTGTAGCCACACTCGTCCTCTTTCACCCAATAGCAAAACCATAGCACAGATACATACAGTACGTGAACTACAGCCCTGAAAGCGACAGGTGTACCATCATAATGTGTAATAAACTCCATGTTAAATGCCTGAATGAGTCAGCAATTTTTTCATCACAAGCACAATTCTTAACTCGCACTTATAACCACGTTTTTTATCGTACCAATACCACGATCGCACACGGCGTACCTCAATGCCTCGGGTCACTCACGGGGAAAACAAAAATCGCATTCGACTTTTACTTTTTGCGATAGAGCAATTTGTTCGGACATACGATCTCTCATAGAGAGTCAGTGTGCTTTACCTTTCAATACTGTTTGCATTGCATAGACAAGCCCAGGTGAAAATGATACTTTGTTAATGATTCAAGGTCACCTGACCAACTCTCGCACACACGCACATGCACACATGTGCACGCACACACACACATTGAAAGTCAATAGAGAAATTCGGGGAAACACGTAACTCTGTCATTTCTCAACCGTTTCGGACGCGGGGCGGCTCGCCAGAATCGGGCCGCCCCCCTGAGCGAAACCAAATGGACCCCTTAGCATGTTAGCATTAGCATGTTAGCATTAGCATGTTAGCATGTTAGCGTTAACATGTTAGCATGTTAGCATTAGCATGTTAGCATGTTAGCATTAGCATATTATCATGTTAGCATTAGCATGTTAGCATGTTAGCATTAGCATGTTAGCATTAGCATGTTAGCATTAGCATGTTAGCATATTAGCATGTTAGCATTAGCATGTTAGCATTAGCATGTTAGCATGTTAGCATTAGCATGTTAGCATTAGCATGTTACCATGTTAGCATGTTAGCATGTTAGCATTAGCATTTTAGCATGTTAGCATGTTAGCATTAGCATGTTAGCATTAGCATATTAGCATTATCATGTTAGCATTAGCATGTTAGCATTAGCATGTTAGCATGTTAGCATTTTAGCATGTTAGCATTAGCATGTTAGCATTAGCATGTTAGCATATTAGCATGTTAGCATTAGCATTTTAGCATGTTAGCATTAGCATATTAGCATTAGCATGTTAGCATTAGCATGTTAGCATTAGCATGTTAGCATTAGCATGTTAGCATGTTAGCATTAGCATGTTAGCATTAGCATGTTAGCATGTTAGCATTAACATGTTAGCATTTTAGCATGTTAGCATTAGCATGTTAGCATTAGCATGTTAGCATGTTAGCATTAGCATGTTAGCATTAGCATGTTAACATGTTAGCATGTTAGCATATTAGCATGTTAGCATTAGCATGTTAGCATTAGCATGTTAGCATGTTAGCATTAGCATGTTAACATGTTAGCATTAGCATGTTAGCATTAGCATGTTAGCATTAGCATGTTAGCATTAGCATGTTAGCATGTTAGCATTAACATGTTAGCATTTTAGCATGTTAGCATTAGCATGTTAGCATTAGCATTAGCATGTTAGCATTAGCATGTTAACATGTTAGCATGTTAGCATTAGCATATTAGCATTAGCATGTTAGCATTAGCATGTTAGCATTAGCATGTTAGCATGTTAGCATGTTAGCATTAGCATGTTAGCATTAGCATGTTAGCATGTTAGCATTAGCATGTTGGCATTAGCATTTTAGCATGTTAGCATTAGCATATTAGCATTAGCATGTTAGCATTAGCATGTTAGCATTAGCATGTTAGCATTAGCATGTTAGCATTAGCATGTTAGCATGTTAGCATTAGCATGTTAGCATTAGCATGTTAGCATTAGCATGTTAGCATTAGCATGTTAGCATGTTAGCATTAGCATGTTAGCATTAGCATGTTAGCATTAGCATGTTAGCATGTTAGCATTAGCATATTATCATGTTAGCATTAGCATGTTAGCATGTTAGCATTAGCATGTTAGCATTAGCATGTTAGCATTAGCATGTTAGCATATTAGCATGTTAGCATTAGCATGTTAGCATTAGCATGTTAGCATGTTAGCATTAGCATGTTAGCATTAGCATGTTACCATGTTAGCATGTTAGCATGTTAGCATTAGCATTTTAGCATGTTAGCATGTTAGCATTAGCATGTTAGCATTAGCATATTAGCATTATCATGTTAGCATGTTAGCATTAGCATGTTAGCATTAGCATGTTAGCATGTTAGCATTTTAGCATGTTAGCATTAGCATGTTAGCATTAGCATGTTAGCATTAGCATGTTAGCATTAGCATGTTAGCATTAGCATGTTAGCATGTTAGCATGTTAGCATGTTAGCATTAGCATGTTAGCATGTTAGCATTAGCATGTTAGCATTAACATGTTAGCATGTTAGCATTAGCATGTTAGCATTAGCATGTTAGCATTAGCATGTTAGCATGTTAGCATTAGCATGTTAGCATGTTAGCATTAGCATGTTAGCATTAGCATGTTAGCATTAGCATGTTAGCATGTTAGCATTAGCATGTTAGCATTAGCATGTTAGCATTAGCATGTTAGCATGTTAGCATTAGCATGTTAGCATGTTAGCATGTTAGCATTAGCATGTTGATTGATTGATTGAAGAATTTATTAACAGTTTGCAGAATTACAGTACATTTCAAGCACAAACTCAATACAAAGGCTGTTAACTGTGAGTGGACGACCCAATTAAGCATTACACTTGTTTCCAACAGGGTCCACCATGTTCAAATCATCAAAACATTTAGAGACGTACAAATAGACACTTCTATAGACAGAACAGGAATTCATCAAAAAAGAATTCATCAAAAAGGAGGTAAAAAGGGAAAAGAAACATATACAGTGAGGGGAAAAAAAAGCATTAGCATGTTAGCATTAGCATGTTAGCATTAGCATGTTAGCATTAGCATGTTAGCATTAGCATGTTAGCATGTTAGCATTAGCATGTTAACATGTTAGCATGTTAGCATTAGCATGTTAGCATTAGCATGTTAGCATGTTAGCATTAGCATGTTAGCATTAGCATGTTAGCATTAGCATGTTAGCATTAGCATGTTAGCATTAGCATGTTAGCATTAGCATGTTAGCATTAGCATGTTAGCATGTTAGCATGTTAGCATGTTAGCATGTTAGCATTAGCATGTTAGCATTAGCATGTTAGCATGTTAGCATGTTAGCATTAGCATGTTAGCATTAGCATGTTAGCATGTTAGCATTAGCATGTTAGCATTAGCATGTTAGCATTAGCATGTTAGCATTAGCATGTTAGCATTAGCATGTTAGCATTAGCATGTTAGCATGTTAGCATTAGCATATTAGCATGTTAGCATTAGCATGTTAGCATTAGCATGTTAGCATTAGCATGTTAGCATTAGCATGTTAGCATGTTAGCATTAGCATATTAGCATGTTAGCATTAGCATGTTAGCATGTTAGCATGTTAGCATTAGCATGTTATCATGTTAGCATGTTAGCATGTTAGCATGTTAGCATTAGCATGTTAGCATTAGCATGTTAGCATGTTAGCATTAGCATGTTAGCATTAGCATGTTAGCATGTTAGCATTAGCATGTTAGCATGTTAGCATTAGCATGTTAGCATTAGCATGTTAGCATGTTATCATTAGCATGTTAGCATTAGCATATTAGCATGTTAGCATTAGCATATTAGCATTAGCATGTTAGCATTAGAATTTTAGCATGTTAGCATGTTAGCATTAGCATGTTAGCATTAGCATGTTAGTTTTAGCATGTTAGCATTAGAATGTTGGTGGCAACGTAATGTGCAATAAACTTAGACAAAATACCCCATTGAAAGTCAACCAAATGGGCCCTTACAGGGTCTGAGAGGCTAAATGTCATCAAATGGTGGTCCGTGGCTCAAATGCTGCACAGACTTGGCGAGCTGCAGGCACCCAGTCAAATTTCCTGAAATTTGTTTCTAGTAATCCACTTGTAATTTAAAACAGTAACTCTAAACCGATCACGTGACACTCTGCTCACAGACTTGTAAAGCTGCTTTGCAAGGTTCTTTTAAAAACTGCTAAACAACTAAATACTAATTGAAATCTATTTTTGTTTTGTTTAAGTGCTAAACAAAATAAAGCCTAATTCAAATGCTGATTTGTCTCCCAGCTCCCTCAAACTGGCTGGAGAGACAGGTCCCTGTAGGGCGCCATAGGGAGCGGTCTGCCCCAGCTGGACTGCCCCTGCCCAGAACTGCTGGTTCAGCGTAAGTATTACATTTAATGTAGATTAACAGTATACACAGGAAGGAGAAATACAGTGCTTGATGTGTCTATGACTCTTCTGAATGTTGTCAAAGGCCTCTGGGCCCCAGGTTGGCGGACCTTCTGGGACGGAGGAGCCTGTCCACTGCCCAACTGCAGGCCAAGGTGGCCAAACATTATGGGCCATGGACCGCAAGGCCTGCAGTTCCAGGTAACTCACTCTGTTCATCACTGTGATGACAACATGCATGTATCTCACACTTTTCACGTGACATGTGACATTTCACATGTAACTGTCTTAAGGTGAAACATTCACACTTGTACTCGTGATTCGTGAGCTGTGAAATAAGACAAACATGTTGCAATAGTTATTTAATGGAGACTCAGAACATTCCAATTTCTACTGGTGATAATGGCCTGAAAAGTGTACCCATAATAATATTACATTTCTCCATGATCTTGTTTGTTCCTTGAATGTGAATCTTGTATGTTTTCATGCTCTGTGTGTCATGCAGGGAGACCTGCCCGACCAGCCCTACGACCAGCAGCAGCAGCACCACCACCATCATCACAGCTCCCTGTTGGAGCTGATGATGACCTGTTTCTGGCAGCACTGCTAGAAACAGAGAGCTGTAAGGATGTTGAGAGCTCTTGGTGTTTAGGTCTCTCACACACACATTTAAGGTCCAACTGTTTGATTCACATTTAAGGTCCAACTGTTTGATTCTTTTTGCTTTAACGTGCAGCCACTGGAGATCAGACAGCCACAGCCGTGGTGGCTTCGGTTCCAGTGGCAGTGTCTGCAGCGCCTCAGGGTCCGGCTCCAGTCCCAGAGCCAGCAGCCCCCCTGCAGACACCTGTAGTGCCTCAGGGTCCTACCCGCATGCTGGTGCCAGAGACAGCAGCCCCCCTGCAGTTGGCAGCTCCCACTGATGATGTGAGTAATAGTATTTTGACTCAGGGCAAAAATAGCCAATCTACAAGCTCACAACGTGACTCGTTGTGAAACTCGTTGTGAACTTGTAGATCGGCAACAAATGTTTTCACTTTTTCCAGGTTCTTCTTCCACCTGGGTGGAAGAATTCCCTTCCCCCGGAAGAGCACAAGTGGGTGTCACAGGCGGCTGTCTGCCGTGACAGCAGGGGGTACCTGGACATCAAGCCGTCTCTGACCAGCATGTGGGTTTTCCCTCCTGGACCCAGGCCTACCTACAACCAGCCACCCTCATCACCTGATGCCTTCTTCCAGAGTCGGCTGTTCCTCTGGATTCCTGTCCGCCTATGGGAATTCAAGCCACTCTGTGCAGACCCAAATTGTCGGCGTGAGAAACGCCGGCTGACAAAATGCGGTCTGTACAAGACCGTCCGGAAGGTCTTGGACATCGACGGCTGGTACTTCATGGCCACGGAGTACCTTGAATGCCGTCGATGCAAGAAGAAGGTGTCAGCGTGGTCGCAGGACATTTTCGATCAGCTTGATCCGGGTCAGCGTGAGCAGTTCCCTGCTATCCTGACCTACAAGTTAGTGTTTTCATTTCAATAGTGTTATTGAACCTGTGTGTGTGTGTGTGTGTGTGTGTGTGTGTGTGTGTGTGTGTGTGTGTGTGTGTGTGTGTGTGTGTGTGTGTGCGCGCGCGCGTGCGTGCGTGCGTGCGGCAGGTGTTTGGCCGCTCTGCGGTGCACTTTGCAGCAGTTTGTTTGGGAAAATGACCAAAAGGCCCTCTCTCCCTGTCCCTCTCTCTCTGTCTCCCTGTCTCTCTAACAGGCTGTCCTGCGACAAGAGGGTGGCTCGCTTGATGCAGGAGCGCACTTTGGGGAACAGTGCCTCCTGCTTGTACAAGCAGCTGTGCAAACAGCACCACCTCCACTGGAGGGCACGGTCCATCAGGTACCTCTCCATGTGCCGCAAGTTTCTGGGGCACTTCACGGCGACACCCCCACCCCAAAGGGTGCCAGTGCCCTCTCCAAAATGGCTGTTAACAGTATATGCCCAGGATGTGCTGTTACGGCTTGAGGAGTTGAAGTCAAAGGTCACCTGTGTGTATGGGTCCGTCTTGAAGATGGACTCAACTAAGCAGGTAAAGCATTTCAGTTTTAAATATTGTAATGAATAATGTCTTGTTTCTTTTGTGGGAGGTGTTTTCACTTTAAATATGCATTATTTTGAGCCCATATGGAAAAAACATGTTCTCAGCCGCCTGTAATTGTGTGTGCATATTCAGGTGGCCAAGAAACTTGCGGGTGACGCTGCACACACCGCCGAATGGGTCACCAATGTGGGCAACGAGGTGGGGCAGGTCCTCATCTCGGTGCTCACAGAAGGTGAGGGCAAGGGCCTGCTGCCCATGTGCGCAGGACTTGTGCAGCGTTACGCCAACGCTGGAGAGGACCCTCCCCAGCTCCTCTATGTGGACCGGGACTGCTGTGCCATCAGGGGCAGGTCCAAGGCCGCAAACATGTTCCCAGAGTGGGACCAGCTGGTGGTGAGGCTCGACGTGTGGCACTTCATGCGTCGTCTGGCGCTGGGTGTCACCACTGAGAGCCACCAGCTGCATGGCCTGTTCATGGGGCGGATATCCAACTGCATATTTTCCTGGGATGCAGAGGATATCGCCCTGCTGCGACAGGCCAAGCGGTCGGAGCTGGTGGAGAAGCAGCGGGGGGTCAGTCCGTCCTACGCCCAGGTGAATGATCTCCCTTTCTATATAATATACTTTCGCTATTGAAAAATAGCAGACCTACAAGCTCGTAGCGCGCCACTCGGTGGCGCGCTACGAGCTTGTAGGTCTGCTATTTTTGAAAAGTCTTAACAGGCCTTTTCATAGCCCCATTTCATGTTGTGTTGTAACATATACTGTAACATACTCTATTGTATTGGTTTGTTTTTAATTTCACCCACCGGCTGATTGGTCGAGTTTTCTTTTTTCTCTCTCTTTTTATTATTATTGACATGTTCTATTTGTATTGTGAAGCACTTTGTGACTCTAAGGTGCTCTACAAATTAACTTTACTAACTTACATACATACTTACTTGCAGGTCTCCAGCAGCCTCACCCCCAAAGAGCTTGCACGGCACTGTCGTCGCCGCACGCGCGGGACACAGGAGACCGTGCGTCTCTTTGAGGAGCTGCTGGAGGCGTTCAAGGACGCGACAGACACCATGGGGGTCCCGCTGCTGGACCGTGCAAAAATGCAGGAGATTTGGCAGTCTCAGAAACGCCACATAGAGTGCATCCAGGACCCTGTGGAGGTGCAACTCTACAGGAAGACGGGTGAGCTGACCAAGGGGGGAGTCGTGCTGCCCGTCTTCAGATGCGCCCGCGGGACAACGTCGTTGGAGTCATTCCACCTGCACCTCAACCGCTTTATCCCTGGTGAGTATCTAGTACAAGAGAGTGGGGAAGGCGTGCGTGCGTGCGTGCGTGCGTGCGTGCGTGCGTGCGTGCGTGCGTGCGTGCGTGCGTGTCTGTAACGTCTTTTTTACCTGTCATGTTTTAGGTACAAGTGCAAACGCCCTGCACTTCCAGGCGTATCTGGTAGAGGGGTTGGCGCGGTGGAATGACGACCGCATGGCAGCATCACTGGACATGGATGGCGTTTCTGAGATCTGCTACAGTGGCCAGATGCAGCACTACCACAACCAGCTGAGTCAGGAGGTCCTGGGACTCAAGCTGGAAGTGGACTACCCTCTGCCTGGAGAGTATACAGGTGAACTGATAGGGCTAGAGTACCTATACTCCCAGACAGAGGCAGTGCTGCACCTGGACGTCGGCAGGGACCCCGATGTTCCGGATGGGATCGGCGACGAGGACTACGAGGTGGAGGACGAGGGCTTTGAGGACGCGGCGTCGGTGGACAACGACCCCACCCTGTCCCTATACAGCCTGGAGGAAACGCTGCCACCCATTGCCCGCCCGGCAGCCCCGTCTTCCACCACCGTAGCGCCTACGCCGACCCAGTCGGACCCTGCCGACACGCCACTGCCCGGACCAGCCGAGCAAGGGACCGTCCCTGACAGCCAGGCCGCTCCCCAGGATGAGGATGATGCCACACCTGGGCCAGCCGAGCAGCGCGCTGTCCCTGACAGCCAGGCTGCTCCCCAGGATGAAGGCACACCTGGGCCAGCTGGGGAGCCGGACGACGTATGTATTGTACACAGCATCATAATTGTTGAGTAGGAACGACTCCGTATGTGGAACATATTAACAACTTTACAATTTCCCTTTTTTGTTTCTATTTTTGTTTAGGATGCCATGGGTCCTGATGGAGCCATGGGTTACCAGCATGTCGTCCGCCTGGCTGTCAGTCTGGTGAAGCTGCGACACCAGCATGCTGTGACGCTGGCGAAGGAGGAGGAGATACTGGCCCTCTGGGAAAAGCTTCCAGAGGGTGACAAGGCAGCAGTCTCCTACTCCCCCCGCCACAAGGACAGAGTCACAGCGGGACGGTTCAGGGCCAAGCCTTCCAAGACGTCTGTCGTACCTGGGACAGACAGTGTGAAGCGGTAAGCTGTTGGCATATAGTGCTTATTCTTTTCCATAAAAATAAGCCAATTCCGATAAGCTAATAGAAGAATTAATACATTATTATTATTATTATTATTATTCTGGGTGCCTGCCATGCAATGGCAGAAACACAGGTTGAAATCTAAAACGCATACTTAACTAGAAACAAATTTCAGGAAATTTGACTGGGTGCCTGCAGCTCGCCAAGTCTGTGCAGCATTTGAGCCACGGACCACCATTTGATGACATTTAGCCTCTCAGACCCTGTAAGGGTCCATTTGGTTGACTTTCAATGGGGTATTTTGTCTAAGTTTATTGCACATTACGTTGCCACCAACATTCTAATGCTAACATGCTAACATGCTAATACTAACATGCTAATGCTAACATGCTAATGCTAACATGCTAACATGCTAATGCTAACATACTAACATGCTAATGTTAACATGCTAACATGCTAATGCTAACATGCTAACATGCTAATGCTAACATGCTAACATGCTAATGCTAACATGCTAATGCTAACATGCTAATGCTAACATGCTAACATGCTAATGCTAACATGCTAATGCTAACATGCTAACTTGCTAATGCTAACATGCTAATGCTAACATGCTAATGCTAACATGCTAACATGCTAATACTAACATGCTAATGCTAACATGCTAATGCTAACATGCTAATGCTAACATGCTAACATGCTAATGCTAACATGCTAATGCTAACATGCTAACATGCTAATGCTAACATGCTAACATGCTAATGCTAACATGCTCATGCTAACATGCTAACATGCTAATGCTAACATGCTAATGCTAACATGCTAATGCTAACATGCTAACATGCTAATGCTAACATGCTAACATGCTAATGCTAACATGCTAATATGCTAATGCTAACATGCTAACATGCTAATGCTAATGTTAACATGCTAACATGCTAATGCTAACATGCTAATGCTAACATGCTAACATGCTAATGCTAACATGCTAATGCTAACATGCTAACATGCTAATGCTAACATGCTAACATGCTAATGCTAACATGCTAATGCTAACATGCTAATGCTAACATGCTAACATGCTAATGCTAACATGCTAATGCTAACATGCTAACATGCTAATGCTAACATGCTAATGCTAACATGCTAACATGCTAATGCTAACATGCTAATGCTAATATGCTAATGCTAACATGCTAAAATGCTAATGCTAACATGCTAATGCTAATTTGCTAACATGCTAATGCTAACATGCTAATGCTAACATGCTAAAATGCTAACATGCTAAAATGCTAATGCTAACATGCTAATGCTAACATGCTAACATGATAATGCTAATATGCTAATGCTAACATGCTAATGCTAACATGCTAACATGCTAAAATGCTAATGCTAACATGCTAATGCTAACATGCTAACATGATAATGCTAATATGCTAATGCTAACATGCTAATGCTAACATGCTAACATGCTAAAATGCTAATGCTAACATGCTAATGCTAACATGCTAACATGATAATGCTAATATGCTAATGCTAACATGCTAATGCTAACATGCTAACATGCTAAAATGCTAATGCTAACATGCTAAAATGCTAACATGCTAACATGTTAACATGCTAATGCTAACATGCTAATGCTAACATGCTAACATGCTAATGCTAACATGCTAATGCTAACATGCTAAAATGCTAACATGTTAATGCTAACATGCTAACATGCTAATGCTAACATGCTAATGCTAACATGCTAATGCTAACATGCTAATGCTAACATGCTAACATGCTAATGCTAACATGCTAATGCTAACATGCTAATATGCTAACATGCTAATGCTAACATGCTAATGCTAACATGCTAATGCTAACATGCTAACATGCTAATGCTAACATGATAATATGCTAATGCTAACATGCTAACATGCTAATGCTAACATGCTAACATGCTAATGCTAACATGCTAATGCTAACATGCTAAGGGGTCCATTTGGTTTCGCTCAGGGGGGCGGCCCGGTTCTGGCGAGCCGCCCTGCGTCCGAAACGGTTGAGAAATGACAGAGTTACGTGTTTCCCCGAATTTCTCTATTGACTTTCAATGTGTGTGTGTGCGTGCACATGTGTGCATGTGCGTGTGTGTGCGCGCGTGTGTGAGAGTTGGTCAGGTGACCTTGAATCATTAACAAAGTATCATTTTCACCTGGGCTAGTCTATGCAATGCAAACAGTATTGCAAGTTAAAAGCCCACTGACTCTCTATGACAGAACGTATGTCCGAACAAATTGCTCTATCGCAAAAAGTAAAAGTCGAATGCGATTTTTGTTTTCACCGTGAGTGACCCGAGGCATTGAGGTACGCCGTGTGCGATCGTGGTATTGGTACGATAAAAAACGTGGTTATAAGAGCGAGTTAAGAATTGTGCTTGTGATGAAAAAATTGCTGACTCATTCAGGCATTTAACATGGAGTTTATGACACATTATGATGGTACACCTGTCGCTTTCAGGGCTGTAGTTCACGTACTGTATGTATCTGGGCTATGGTTGTGACATTGGGTGAAAGAGGACGAGTGTGGCTACAAAATTACCGAAACCCATGCGTGTAAAGTGAATATTTTGGCCGTGAGGACGATTTGTTCGGAGAATTTCGGTATAGTCTTCACATTGGCTTCTCACTCTGATCCGCTCTCTCTCTGGGCGTGCGACACTCTGAGTCGAGAATATTGCTCAGACCACACACACTTTGAACTGCGATAGCGGGCAAACCGTGCAACGTATTCGAATTCCGTCTGAACCACCACAAAGTCGATGGCCTCGTGTGCTGTTTGACGTTTAAATCGTGTTTCTACGTAACAGTATGCCCGAGCAATGTGGCTCCAAAGTAACGTGTCGTTTTCTGTTTTTACCCGCGTCTCCCCATCGACTTTGAATGGGGCATTTTCGCGTCGTTTATTGCGAATTACGTCGGCACGGTAACACGAATCGGAAAGAAAAGCACAAGCACACCATTCCCGGCCGAGCCGCACGTTTTGATGTATATATTGCGGGGCTTTGGCAAACCGTGCGGCCGGCCGTAGACGTCGAAGTTTCGCGTATTGATTATAATAATTATTCTGGGTGCCTGCCATGCAATGGCAGAAACACAGGTTGAAATCTAAAACGCATACTTAATCGTAGTAATAATAATAATAATCACCAATACGCGAAACTTCGACGTCTATGGCCGGCCGCACGGTTTACCAAAGCCCCGCAATATATACATCAAAACGTGCGGCTCGGCCGGGAATGGTGTGCTTGTGCTTTTCTTTCCGATTCGCGTTACCGTGCCCACGTAATTCGCAATAAACGACGCGAAAAATGCCCCATTCAAAGTCGATGGGGAGACGCGGGTAAAAACAGAAAACGACACGTTACTTTGGAGCCACATTGCTCTGGCATACTGTTACGTAGAAACACGATTTAAACGTCAAACAGCACACGGGGCCATCGACTTTGTGGTGGTTCAGACGGAATTCGAATACGTTGCACGGTTTGCCCGCTATGGCAGTTCAAAGTGTGTGTGGTCTGAGCAATAATCTCGACTCAGAGTGTCGCACGCCCAGAGAGAGAGCGGTTTAGAGTGAGAAGCCAATGTGAAGACTATACCGAAATTCTCCGAACAAATCGTCCTCACGGCCAAAATATTCACTTTACACGCATGGGTTTCGGTAATTTTGTAGCCACACTCGTCCTCTTTCACCCAATGTCAAAACCATAGCACAGATACATACAGTACGTGAACTACAGCCCTGAAAGCGACAGGTGTACCATCATAATGTGTCATAAACTCCATGTTAAATGCCTGAATGAGTCAGCAATTTTTTCATCACAAGCACAATTCTTAACTCGCACTTATAACCACGTTTTTTATCGTACCAATACCACGATCGCACACGGCGTACCTCAATGCCTCGGGTCACTCACGGGGAAAACAAAAATCGCATTCAACTTTTACTTTTTGCGATAGAGCAATTTGTTCGGACATACGATCTCTCATAGAGAGTCAGTGTGCTTTACCTTTCAATACTGTTTGCATTGCATAGACTAGCCCAGGTGAAAATGATACTTTGTTAATGATTCAAGGTCACCTGACCAACTCTCGCACACACGCACATGCACACATGTGCACGCACACACACACATTGAAAGTCAATAGAGAAATTCGGGGAAACACGTAACTGTCATTTCTCAACCGTTTCGGACGCGGGGCGGCTCGCCAGAATCGGGCCACCCCCCTGAGCGAAACCAAATGGACCCCTTAGCATGTTAGCATTAGCATGTTAGCATGTTAGCGTTAACATGTTAGCATGTTAGCATTAGCATGTTAGCATTAGCATATTATCATGTTAGCATTAGCATGTTAGCATTAGCATGTTAGCATTAGCATGTTAGCATGTTAGCATTAGCATGTTAGCATGTTAGCATTAGCATGTTAGCATTAGCATGTTAGCATGTTAGCATTAGCATGTTAGCATTAGCATGTTAGCATGTTAGCATTAGCATGTTAGCATTAGCATGTTAGCATTAGCATGTTAGCATTAGCATGTTAGCATTAGCATGTTAGCATATTAGCATTAGCATGTTAGCATTAGCATGTTAGCATATTAGCATTAGCATGTTAGCATTAGCATGTTAGCATATTAGCATTAGCATGTTAGCATTAGCATGTTAGCATTAGCATGTTAGCATTAGCATATTAGCATTAGCATGTTATCATTAGCATGTTAGCATTAGCATGTTAGCATGTTAGCATGTTAGCATTAGCATGTTAGCATTAGCATGTTAGCATGCTAGCATTAGCATATTAGCATTAGCATGTTAGCATTAGCATGTTAGCATATTAGCATTAGCATGTTAGCATTAGCATGTTAGCATTAGCATGTTAGCATTAGCATGTTAGCATTAGCATGTTAGCATGTTAGCATTAGCATGTTAGCATGTTAGCATTAGCATGTTAGCATTAGCATGTTGGCATTAGCATTAGCATGTTGGCATTAGCATTTTAGCATGTTAGCATTAGCATATTAGCATTAGCATGTTAGCATGTTAGCATTAGCATATTAGCATTATCATGTTAGCATGTTAGCATTAGCATGTTAGCATTAGCATGTTAGCATGTTAGCATTTTAGCATGTTAGCATTAGCATGTTAGCATTAGCATGTTAGCATATTAGCATTAGCATGTTAGCATGTTAGCATTAGCATGTTAGCATTAGCATGTTAGCATGTTAGCATTAGCATATTATCATGTTAGCATTAGCATGTTAGCATGTTAGCATTAGCATGTTAGCATTAGCATGTTAGCATATTAGCATGTTAGCATTAGCATGTTAGCATTAGCATGTTAGCATGTTAGCATGTTAGCATGTTAGCATTAGCATGTTAGCATTAGCATGTTAGCATGTTAGCATTAGCATGTTAGCATTAGCATGTTAGCATGTTAGCATTAGCATGTTAGCATGTTAGCATTAGCATATTATCATGTTAGCATTAGCATGTTAGCATGTTAGCATTAGCATGTTAGCATTAGCATGTTAGCATATTAGCATGTTAGCATTAGCATGTTAGCATTAGCATGTTAGCATGTTAGCATTAGCATGTTAACATGTTAGCATTAGCATGTTAGCATTAGCATGTTAGCATTAGCATGTTAGCATGTTAGCATTAGCATTTTAGCATGTTAGCATTAGCATGTTAGCATGTTAGCATTAGCATGTTAACATGTTAGCATGTTAGCATTTTAGCATGTTAGCATTAGCATTTTAGCATGTTAGCATTAGCATGTTAGCATTAGCATATTAGCATTATCATGTTAGCATGTTAGCATTAGCATGTTAGCATTAGCATGTTAGCATTAGCATGTTAGCATGTTAGCATTAGCATGTTAGCATTAGCATGTTATCATGTTAGCATTAGCATGTTAGCATTAGCATGTTAGCATGTTAGCATGTTAGCATTAGCATGTTAGCATTAGCATGTTAGCATTAGCATGTTAGCATTAGCATGTTAGCATGTTAGCATGTTAGCATTAGCATGTTAGCATGTTAGCATTAGCATGTTAACATGTTAGCATTAGCATGTTAGCATTAGCATGTTAGCATTAGCATGTTAGCATGTTAGCATTAGCATGTTAGCATTAGCATATTAGCATTAGCATGTTAGCATTAGCATTTTAGCATGTTAGCATTAGCATGTTAGCATTAGCATGTTAGTATTAGCATGTTAGCATGTTAGCATTAGAATGTTGGTGGCAACGTAATGTGCAATAAACTTAGACAAAATACCCCATTGAAAGTCAACCAAATGGACCCTTACAGGGTCTGAGAGGCTAAATGTCATCAAATGGTGGTCCGTGGCTCAAATGCTGCACAGACTTGGCGAGCTGCAGGCACCCAGTCAAATTTCCTGAAATTTGTTTCTAGTTAAGTATGCGTTTTAGATTTCAACCTGTGTTTCTGCCATTGCATGGCAGGCACCCAGAATTATTATCATCATCAATACGCGAAACTTCGACGTCTACGGCCGGCCGCACGGTTTGCCAAAGCCCCGCAATATATACATCAAAACGTGCGGCTCGGCCGGGAATGGTGTGCTTGTGCTTTTCTTTCCGATTCGTGTTACCGTGCCCACGTAATTCGCAATAAACAACGCGAAAATGCCCCATTCAAAGTCGATGGGGAGACGCGGGTAAAAACAGAAAACGACACGTTACTTTGGAGCCACATTGCTCGGGCATACTGTTACGTAGAAACACGATTTAAACGTCAAACAGCACACGAGGCCATCGACTTTGTGGTGGTTCAGACGGAATTCGAATACGTTGCACGGTTTGCCCGCTATGGCAGTTCAAAGTGTGTGTGGTCTGAGCAATATTCTCGACTCAGAGTGTCGCACGCCCAGAGAGAGAGCGGATCAGAGTGAGAAGCCAATGTGAAGACTATACCGAAATTCTCCGAACAAATCGTCCTCACGGCCAAAATATTCACTTTACACGCATGGGTTTCGGTAATTTTGTAGCCACACTCGTCCTCTTTCACCCAATGTCACAACCAAAGCCCAGATACATACAGTACGTGAACTACAGCTCTGAAAGCGACAGGTGTACCATCATAATGTGTCAAAAACTCCATGTTAACTGCCTGAATGACTCAGCAATTTTTTCATCACAAGCACAATTCTTAACTCGCTCTTATAACCACGTTTTTCATCGTACCAATGCCACGATCGCACACGGCGTACCTCAATGCCTCGGGTCACTCACGGTGAAAACAAAAATCGCATTCGACTTTTACTTTTTGCGATAGAGCAATTTGTTCGGACATACGCTCTCTCATAGAGAGTCAGTGTGCTTTTACCTTTCAATACTGTTTGCATTGCATAGACTAGCCCAGGTGAAAATGATACTTTGTTAATGATTCAAGGTCACCTGACCAACTCTCACACACGCGCGCACACACGCACATGCACGCACATGCACGCACATGCAGACATGTGCACGCACACACACACATTGAAAGTCAATAGAGAAATTCGGGGAAACACGTAACTCTGTCATTTCTCAACCGTTTCGGACGCGGGGCGGCTCGCCAGAACCGGGCCGCCCCCCTGAGCGAAACCAAATGGACCCCTTAGCATGTTAGCATATTAGCATGTTAGCATTAGCATGTTAGCATTAGCATGTTAGCATGTTAACATTAGCATGTTAGCATTAGCATGTTAGCATGTTAGCATTAGCATGTTAGCATTAGCATGTTAGCATGTTAGCATGTTAGCATGTTAGCATGTTAGCATGTTAGCATTAGCATGTTAGCATGTTAGCATTAGCATGTTAGCATGTTAGCCTTAGCATGTTAGCATTAGCATATTAGCATGTTAGCATTAGCATGTTAGCATATTAGCATGTTAGCATTAGCATGTTAGCATTAGCATGTTAGCATTAGCATGTTAGCATGTTAGCATTAGCATGTTAGCATTAACATGTTAACATGTTAGCATTAGCATGTTAGCATTAGCATGTTAGCATTAGCATGTTAGCGTTAGCATGTTAGCATGTTAGCATTAGCATGTTAGCATGTTAGCATGTTAGCATTAGCATGTTAGCATTAGCATGTTAGCATTAGCATATTAGCATGTTAGCATGTTAGCATTAGCATGTTAGCATTTTAGCATTAGCATGTTAGCATGTTAGCATTAGCATGTTAGCATGTTAGCATTAGCATGTTAGCATTAGCATGTTAGCAATAGCATGTTTAGCATGTTAGCATTAGCATGTTAGCATTAGCATGTTAGCATGTTAGCATGTTAGCATTAGCATGTTAGCATGTTAGCATTAGCATGTTAGCATTAGCATATTAGAATTTTAGCATGTTAGCATTAGAATTTTAGCATGTTTGCATGTTAGCATTATCATGTTAGCATTAGCATGTTAGTATTAGAATGTTGGTGGCAACGTAATGTGCAATAAACTTAGACAAAATACCCCATTGAAAGTCAACCAAATGGACCCTTACAGGGTCTGAGAGGCTAAATGTCATCAAATGGTGGTCCGTGGCTCAAATGCTGCACAGACTTGGCGAGCTGCAGGCACCCAGTCAAATTTCCTGAAATTTGTTTCTAGTTCTGGGTGCCTGCCATGCAATGGCAGAAACACAGGTTGAAATCTAAAACGCATACTTAATCGTAGTAATAATAATAATAATCACCAATACGCGAAACTTCGACGTCTATGGCCGGCCGCACGGTTTGCCAAAGCCCCGCAATATATACATCAAAACGTGCGGCTCGGCCGGGAATGGTGTGCTTGTGCTTTTCTTTCCGATTCGTGTTACCGTGCCAACGTAATTCGCAATAAACGACGCGAAAAATGCCCCATTCAAAGTCGATGGGGAAACGCGGGTAAAAACAGAAAACGACACGTTACTTTGGAGCCACATTGCTCTGGCATACTGGTACGTAGAAACACGATTCGAACGTCAAACAGCACACGAGGCCATCGACTTTGTGGTGGTTCAGACGGAATTCGAATACGTTGCACGGTTTGCCCGCTATCGCAGTTCAAAGTGTGTGTGGTCTGAGCAATATTCTCGACTCAGAGTGTCGCACGCCCAGAGAGAGAGCGGATCAGAGTGAGAAGCCAATGTGAAGACTATACCGAAATTCTCCGAACAAATCGTCCTCACGGCCAAAATATTCACTTTACACGCATGGGTTTCGGTAATTTTGTAGCCACACTCGTCCTCTTTCACCCAATGTCACAACCAAAGCCCAGATACATACAGTACGTGAACTACAGCTCTGAAAGCGACAGGTGTACCATCATAATGTGTCAAAAACTCCATGTTAACTGCCTGAATGACTCAGCAATTTTTTCATCACAAGCACAATTCTTAACTCGCTCTTATAACCACGTTTTTCATCGTACCAATGCCACGATCGCACACGGCGTACCTCAATGCCTCGGGTCACTCACGGTGAAAACAAAAATCGCATTCGACTTTTACTTTTTGCGACAGAGCAATTTGTTCGGACATACCTGTCATTGACAGTCAGTGGGCTTTTAACATTCAATACTGTTTGCGTTTGCATAGACTAGCCCAGGTGAAAATGATACTTTGTTAATGATTCAAGGTCACCTGACCAACTCTCACACACGCGCGCACACACGCACATGCATGCACATGCACACATGTGCACGCACACACACACATTGAAAGTCAATAGAGGAATTCGGGGAAACACGTAACTCTGTCATTTCTCAACCGTTTCGGACGCGGGGCGGCTCGCCAGAACCGGGCCGCCCCCCTGAGCGAAACCAAATGGACCCCTTAGCATGTTAGCATTAGCATGTTAGCATGTTAGCATGTTAGCATGTTAGCATTAGCATGTTAGCATGTTAGCATTAGCATGTTAGCATTAGCATGTTAGCATTAGCATGTTAGCATGTTAGCATGTTAGCATTAGCATGTTAGCATGTTAGCCTTAGCATGTTAGCATTAGCATATTAGCATGTTAGCATTAGCATGTTAGCATATTAGCATGTTAGCATTAGCATGTTAGCATGTTAGCATGTTAGCATGTTAGCATTAGCATGTTAGCATGTTAGCATTAGCATGTTAGCATGTTAGCATTAGCATGTTAGCATGTTAGCATGTTAGCATTAGCATGTTAGCATGTTAGCATTAGCATGTTAGCATGTTAGCATTAGCATGTTAGCATTAGCATGTTAGCATGTTAGCATTAGCATATTAGCATGTTAGCATTAGCATGTTAGCATATTAGCATGTTAGCATTAGCATGTTAGCATATTAGCATGTTAGCATTAGCATGTTAGCATGTTAGCATGTTAGCATTAGCATGTTAGCATGTTAGCATTAGCATGTTAGCATGTTAGCATTAGCATGTTAGCATTAGCATGTTAGCATTAGCATGTTAGCATGTTAGCATTAGCATGTTAGCATGTTAGCATGTTAGCATTAGCATGTTAGCATGTTAGCATTAGCATGTTAGCATGTTAGCATTAGCATGTTAGCATTAGCATGTTAGCATGTTAGCATTAGCATATTAGCATGTTAGCATTAGCATGTTAGTATATTAGCATGTTAGCATTAACATGTTAACATGTTAGCATTAGCATGTTAGCATTAGCATGTTAGCATGTTAGCATTAGCATGTTAGCATGTTAGCATTAGCATGTTAGCATGTTAGCATGTTAGCATTAGCATGTTAGCATTAGCATGTTAGCATGTTAGCATGTTAGCATTAGCATGTTAGCATGTTAGCATTAGCATGTTAGCATGTTAGCATTAGCATGTTAGCATTAGCATGTTAGCATGTTAGCATTAGCATATTAGCATGTTAGCATTAGCATGTTAGCATATTAGCATGTTAGCATTAGCATGTTAGCATGTTAGCATTCGCATGTTAGCATTAGCATGTTAGCATTAGCATGTTAGCATTAGCATGTTAGCATTAACATGTTAGCACTAACATGTTAGCACTAACATGTTAACATGTTAGCATTAGCATGTTAGCATTAGCATGTTAGCATTAGCATGTTAGCATGTTAGCATTAGCATGTTAGCATGTTAGCATTAGCATGTTAGCCTTAGCATGTTAGCATTAGCATATTAGCATGTTAGCATTAGCATGTTAGCATATTAGCATGTTAGCATTAGCATATTAGCATGTTAGCATTAGCATGTTAGCATATTAGCATGTTAGCATTAGCATGTTAGCATGTTAGCATTAGCATGTTAGCATTAGCATGTTAGCATGTTAGCATTAGCATGTTAGCATTAGCATGTTAGCATGTTAGCATTAGCATGTTAGCATGTTAGCATTAGCATGTTAGCATTAGCATATTAGCATATTAGCATGTTAGCATTAGCATGTTAGCATTAGAATTTTAGCATGTTAGCATTTAGCATTAACATGTTAGCATTAGCATGTTAGTATTAGAATGTTGGTGGCAACGTAAACTTAGACAAAATACCCCATTGAAAGTCAACCAAATGGACCCTTACAGGGTCTGAGAGGCTAAATGTCATCAAATGGTGGTCCGTGGCTCAAATGCTGCACAGACTTGGCGAGCTGCAGGCACCCAGTCAAATTTCCTGAAATTTGTTTCTAGTTAAGTATGCGTTTTAGATTTCAACCTGTGTTTCTGCCATTGCATGGCAGGCACCCAGAATTATTATCATCATCAATACGCGAAACTTCGACGTCTACGGCCGGCCGCACGGTTTGCCAAAGCCCCGCAATATATACATCAAAACGTGCGGCTCGGCCGGGAATGGTGTGCTTGTGCTTTTCTTTCCGATTCGTGTTACCGTGCCCACGTAATTCGCAATAAACAACGCGAAAATGCCCCATTCAAAGTCGATGGGGAGACGCGGGTAAAAACAGAAAACGACACGTTACTTTGGAGCCACATTGCTCGGGCATACTGTTACGTAGAAACACGATTTAAACGTCAAACAGCACACGAGGCCATCGACTTTGTGGTGGTTCAGACGGAATTCGAATACGTTGCACGGTTTGCCCGCTATGGCAGTTCAAAGTGTGTGTGGTCTGAGCAATATTCTCGACTCAGAGTGTCGCACGCCCAGAGAGAGAGCGGATCAGAGTGAGAAGCCAATGTGAAGACTATACCGAAATTCTCCGAACAAATCGTCCTCACGGCCAAAATATTCACTTTACACGCATGGGTTTCGGTAATTTTGTAGCCACACTCGTCCTCTTTCACCCAATGTCACAACCAAAGCCCAGATACATACAGTACGTGAACTACAGCTCTGAAAGCGACAGGTGTACCATCATAATGTGTCAAAAACTCCATGTTAACTGCCTGAATGACTCAGCAATTTTTTCATCACAAGCACAATTCTTAACTCGCTCTTATAACCACGTTTTTCATCGTACCAATGCCACGATCGCACACGGCGTACCTCAATGCCTCGGGTCACTCACGGTGAAAACAAAAATCGCATTCGACTTTTACTTTTTGCGATAGAGCAATTTGTTCGGACATACGCTCTCTCATAGAGAGTCAGTGTGCTTTTACCTTTCAATACTGTTTGCATTGCATAGACTAGCCCAGGTGAAAATGATACTTTGTTAATGATTCAAGGTCACCTGACCAACTCTCACACACGCGCGCACACACGCACATGCACGCACATGCACGCACATGCAGACATGTGCACGCACACACACACATTGAAAGTCAATAGAGAAATTCGGGGAAACACGTAACTCTGTCATTTCTCAACCGTTTCGGACGCGGGGCGGCTCGCCAGAACCGGGCCGCCCCCCTGAGCGAAACCAAATGGACCCCTTAGCATGTTAGCATATTAGCATGTTAGCATTAGCATGTTAGCATTAGCATGTTAGCATGTTAACATTAGCATGTTAGCATTAGCATGTTAGCATGTTAGCATTAGCATGTTAGCATTAGCATGTTAGCATGTTAGCATGTTAGCATGTTAGCATGTTAGCATGTTAGCATTAGCATGTTAGCATGTTAGCATTAGCATGTTAGCATGTTAGCCTTAGCATGTTAGCATTAGCATATTAGCATGTTAGCATTAGCATGTTAGCATATTAGCATGTTAGCATTAGCATGTTAGCATTAGCATGTTAGCATTAGCATGTTAGCATGTTAGCATTAGCATGTTAGCATTAACATGTTAACATGTTAGCATTAGCATGTTAGCATTAGCATGTTAGCATTAGCATGTTAGCGTTAGCATGTTAGCATGTTAGCATTAGCATGTTAGCATGTTAGCATGTTAGCATTAGCATGTTAGCATTAGCATGTTAGCATTAGCATATTAGCATGTTAGCATGTTAGCATTAGCATGTTAGCATTTTAGCATTAGCATGTTAGCATGTTAGCATTAGCATGTTAGCATGTTAGCATTAGCATGTTAGCATTAGCATGTTAGCAATAGCATGTTTAGCATGTTAGCATTAGCATGTTAGCATTAGCATGTTAGCATGTTAGCATGTTAGCATTAGCATGTTAGCATGTTAGCATTAGCATGTTAGCATTAGCATATTAGAATTTTAGCATGTTAGCATTAGAATTTTAGCATGTTTGCATGTTAGCATTATCATGTTAGCATTAGCATGTTAGTATTAGAATGTTGGTGGCAACGTAATGTGCAATAAACTTAGACAAAATACCCCATTGAAAGTCAACCAAATGGACCCTTACAGGGTCTGAGAGGCTAAATGTCATCAAATGGTGGTCCGTGGCTCAAATGCTGCACAGACTTGGCGAGCTGCAGGCACCCAGTCAAATTTCCTGAAATTTGTTTCTAGTTATTATAGTATTGTCATTATCTGTGCTTTTCTTTGGTTGTTTATTTTACAGCTCTATGCTCGGCCACGGGTCTCCTGCACAATGGCCTGACTGCAGCCGGCTGGTCGAGGCCATGTGCGTTGAGCTGAGCCGCATCTACCCTGCTGGCAGGAGTTTGTGCGGCAAGCGGCGTAACCGGTGGGGTATGGTGAAGATGGACTACTGCAAGGTGAGGGACTTAGTCCTTGCCAACCCCACCGTCATGGCCCAGACCAGAATCCAGCTCGTCGAGCTGAATGAGGTGACACTGAGGCAGTGGTGAGTTCTAACACATTATTTTTAAGCTCTACTATCTTGTAGATCTGCTATATTTGAAAAAATGTGGTGCACATCTTTGAATATATTCTTTTAACTGAAAGTAATTCCTGTCTGCATTTCGCCTGCAGGTACAAAGTCAGGGAGAAGAGACAGGAGCGGGACGTCCTTCACCTGACTGTGGCCCAGCCCAGTGTCTCCGACATCAGCTCCGAGCCTCTCCCGGCTGCACTCAGCAGGCCAGTCCAGGTGCCAAAACACCAGCACCGCCCCATGGCAGCCATCAGCCTCCCTCCGCTCGTCATCCGCCAGCCTACCCTTGTGATGCCTCCTCCTCCTCTTCCTCCCATCCAGCCTGGACTCCAGCAGCCCCCTGGACTCCAGCCCCCTGGACTACAGGCCATCGCCCCCCAGCTCCATGGGGCGCTTGTCCCTCCCCCACTCCCAGGTCTTTCCAGGACTACGCAGTGGCGCAAGAAGAGGCAGGAGGAGGCTGCGGCAGCTCAAGGGACTCCTGCACAGGCAAAAAGTGTCACCTTCCACACCTGCTCCAGGTGCAAACAGCCCAAGACCAAGGCATTTGGCCACAGCCAGGTCACAATAGGTGGAAGGAAGGTGCACTTTTGCTCTCAGGCGGAGGGCATGCCTGTGCAGGAGTGGCTGGCGATGATGAGGACAGGCGGTGAGGGTGGTGGTGCGACCTGAAGGGATTTTTGAGTGGTGCAACCACTCCCTTACGGAGCTTTTCACCCACCACCTGTGCGCTCAATGCACACACAAACACACACGCACATATTAACTGTATATATGATGCTTTTGGGTGTGCCAGTACAGTGACATACAGTACAGTGACAGTACTGACAGTTGGGATGTAGACGTGCCCTACTACGAGGCCGAGGGCGGGCCTAGCTGCCCTCTGTCTGACAGTGTGTTTGGTTGCCCTGGCAACACACTTACCATCTCGGGGGGGTCGCTAGCGAGACCTGCTGTTATATCCTCACCTCACCTAACCCTAACCCCGCCGGTCATTCTCTCCATCCCTCTCTCCAACCTATTTAAAAATACACAAATCTATGCCAGCGTGCCATCATTGTTTGCTTTTAAAGTGCTTTTAGTGCTTTTAGTTTCTGGCTTTATTTTTTTATTTTTGAAAGTGAATGTGTGTGTATCTATGTACTGTATTTGCAAATGCTGCAAATCATGAACCATTGTGTGATTCCCCAGAAATTGTGCACACACATTCCCACTAGGCGAGGAATAAATGCCACATGGACATTTTCAACTCAGCCTCATGGTGGCGCTATAACTGCACACAAAAAAATAAAAGAAAATGAGTATTCTGAAGTTTGTCATTGTCTGTCAATAATTGTATATTAATAGTCTAGCAAAATCTGATTTAACGGTATTATGGTTGTGAGCTTGTAGATCGGTCCCAGTTCAAAGGTAAGTAATGTTCAAAGGTACGGGACAATTCTAGTCTTTCTTATCAGGGATGGAACCAGATCATTTTAAATCCTGGCTATGCCAATAAAGGAAACAAGAAATGGGTATTACATTTTATATTGCTAAAGGGTGCTGAAGGTGTAATTACAGACTATCTGGGTGATATTAACTTGGTGTCTTTACACTCTATAATTTGACATTTGATTTAAACATACAAAGGACAAAAGTGTCATCCCAGCAGGTTATAGAGCAATGCAGGGACTCGCACCCCATACAGTCCAGCAGAAGCTGGCTATAGTACTATTACCATTGCTTTGTGTTGCTTCGTGACACTGAGTTCATTGCATGTTGTTTAAGCTAACTGCTATAAAAATACTAAAATAGCACGGTATTACATGATGCTAGCAGATCTGCTATTTCTTTTAAACAATACAAGTCTTGTGTGGACAAAAACAGATTCATTTAGAGGTCCTACACATGCAAAGGTTTGAACAATAATAAAATAAACACTGCTGTAAACAATAGGTCTAACTGACCAGCTTGGCCAGACTGACTGACTCAATCTATAGCTCAATGTGCTTAGAAAAATATTGAATATGAAAACGAAAGGTTATCATGCTCTAAGCCTCTAAGGTGTGCATATCAACAACTCATATTTATGCTCTGTGGGTCCCACGTCTGTCCTACTGTATGGGTCCCACATCTGTCCTGCTGTCTGCCTGAGCACCATTTGACTGACCAACACTATTACACAGATTTCACATCCTAGATTAATCTACACATGAATCCACTGTGCTGATTAATGACACATGATATAGGAGTGCAAAAACGTTGTATTGTGATGTCACATGGGTGAACAGATTATAATAAATAGCCCATGCAAACGATGTAAACAAAGCAGAGCTAACGTGGCTAACATCTCTGTTTGGCTATAACATTATTACTAACCTAAGAAATGTCCCCAAAGCTATCAAATACCAAGTCAAGTCTTTATCTAACCCTAAGCGGATAAAACACGATTTAATTCACTGTTATGGTGCACTGAGTAATGATATGTGATTAAATAATCTTACCTGTCTTCTCCCAAATTGGAACGATACAGCAGCCCACATTGGAACGATACATAGAAGATGACGTCCAAAAAGTATGCCAAATAAATCAGAAAACGTTCCAAATTAATTTTCGGGTCCTTATTGGTGCCTAAGGAGAACCACAAAGACACTAATTATGTTGCTAATATTTTATAAAATAAATTACAAACGAATAATTCCTCCACTGTCTGTCTGTGTGTGTGGGCACTGCACTGGGGAGCAATGTCCGCCATGCAGAAATGAGAAGAGAAGAGAGGGGCGGGACAAGGGGGTTGAAACAGGCCAATGGGAGACCGCGCGATCCGGGCAAGTCCAATCGGTGGGCCTAGAATTTGTTTCAAGGTTGAAACAAAGTTGAAACAGTTGAAACATTGAAACAGAGAAGATCCGGGGCCAGTAGGCCCGAAGGACCCCAACCGTTCTTTGAGGTTTTGGCCCGAAGGGGGCCGCGCAAAAAAAAATTTGGCCCTTCCCGGTCCCCGGGGCGCCCGGAGATGAGGGACGCGCCCGGCGCGCCCCGGCGTCGCCCCGTCCGCCCGCGGCGGGCCCAAAGGCCCGATAAGTGGAACGCGGCGCCTCCGCGTTCCTCCTTCGGCCGGTGCGTTCCTTTTCCGGTGCGTTCCTATTGGACCCGCCCCAATAGAGTCTTTCCCGCCCCCAATAGAGTCTTTTCTACTATTTTTCTACCGTGGGAGGCGCCTGGGCTCAAAGGTGCCCGCCCATGGTGTCCCGAGGTGACCCTGGCCCGAGGTGACCTTGAAAGAAAAAGCCGTGCGCCGAGTGCTATCCGCCGAGCTCGTAGATCTGCTGCTTTCAAACAAAGTGTGACGCCTCTACAATAACGGTGGTTCTCAAAGTGGATTCCGGGAACTCTGTGGGTTCCTTGAGGGGTGTCCAAATGGAGCCGTACAACTCTCTAACTCGACAGTTGTCGGGGCAGGAGAGCCCGGGCCTCGCGACCTGTCTATTGAAAACCTTAGTAAATACACACTTGTGTGCTCTTCTAAGTGCAAAGTCACACACATGGCCAGTCGGCAGGAGAGACGTGCGTGCGTGCGTGCGTGCGACGCGTTCCTTTACTCTTTAACCCGCCTCCCTGCCCGTGGAGGCGGGCATGGCCTGGAATGGACTTTGGAATGGTTTCTCCTCCACAGATCCGTGCAGTAAATACACTTTTCGGCCAGTTATAGCGCCACCATGAGGCTGAGTTGAAAATTTCCATGTGGCATTTCTTCCTCGGCCTAGTGGGAATGTGCGTGAGCAATTTCTGGGGAATCACACAATGTGTTCATGATTTGCAGCATTTTGTTTGAAACTGAGCACTACTGCAAACTTTGGAAGCCAATCTTAGCCAATCAGGATGGAGTCTGAGAAATCTGAAAGACCCATTTCGTTGAATGGCTCTAGAGAGACTGTGTACCAATTTGCGTGATGTTTGGACAAAATCTGTAGGTGTACTGTCCAAAAACTTGCTTTATACAAAGCGGCCTACTGGTGGCGCTATAACAGGCCGTTGGCATCCAGGGAGTGTGTGCACAAAATTTGGCATCGACTGGGTTGACGGTGCCGGAGATTAGACGGACAGACACACGGACGGACGGAGTGCAAAACATACTCTCTCCCCATGCCTTCGGCCTGGTGGAGACAATAATGTCCTGCTTGAGTGTTTGCACGAAATGTTATTATAATTCATAATACCTGAATGCACAAACTATTCGTAATTAGAACAAGCAAGCTCACGATGCGGCGCGAAGCTTGTAGATCAGCTATTTTCACTCATTCTTAAACATTTGATTTCTAATATGTATGAAAGCTAGAATGAAGAGATGACTGAATGACATGGTGGAATCAGCCACATCAATTTCCCAGAGGAGTAAAGCCGTGCAGCTACAGATAACTAACCAGATTGATTACACCCTTAAAACGTACATGCTAGTATGCCAGGACCCATGGATCCTATATGAAGCACCCCTGACAGTCCGGCTGCAGGGATTAGTATAGTAGGGCACCCGCATTCTGCTGAAAATTAATTGCAGACCCTTAACCCTCTCCAGGATTTAATTATGAATTTTTACATTGGCGAATTCACAACTTTCCTCATTTCGGACTCATTTCTGATGACTGGTTCTCGCTTCCTACACAACCCAGACACATTATAACTGAGGTTTTTCAGTCATGGGGGATCGGATAGAGTTATTCCACAATCCACACTACCTCTGGGATAACACAATAACCCACAGATTAATTCATTTATAATTTATTCAACTTCTAATACGGCACAATCACTGCCCTGCCATCCTACATTGGTCTCCCCTGACCAATTGACTTGGCATTAAGCCCAGTAGATTCATTTACTACCCAGTCCCGGAACAAGGACGACCAGAACCCTTTATGTCCACTCATTAATAGTTTGACCCCAGTTTGACAGCTGTCTGCTGTACCTATAGAGGCACAAGGCCCCTGCGCGAGGAAACCAGTGCGTTCTTTGAGGTTTTCACAGCTATTCCGTTAATTTTCTTATTTCTGAAGGTTCAGTTAACACAAACACATCTATAGCAACTCAAATTGACATTTCTATAACATCACCCTCAGTGAAATATGACATTAGAGCTGTACTATGGGACAGAGTCTCTGCTCTGTGCTCTGTGTTACTGTGCACTGACGACACCTCGTGGGCATTCAGTTGAATTGCATGCATGCCCAGCTAATTGACATCACAGGCTGTGTGAAATATGTGAATATGACAGAACAGTGGTTCTCATATTGACCAGGGGTCATTGCTTTTGTTCTCAGAGTTACATTGCTCAACTCAAGACTCCGCTCGCTCACTCACACTCACTCACTCACTCACTCACTCTCTCAACGCACGCACGCACGCACGCACGCACGCACGCACTCACTCACTCACTCACTCACCGCACGCACGCACGCACGCACGCACGTCAAACTGGGGGCCCTTTAAATGAAAAGGGTTGACAACTGTCTAGCTTAGTGAAATATTGAATTGGACATTTCATAAAGTCACACATACAACAGACTGTGACAGACAGGTTTATTTTTAGCACTCCAGGGTGTCGAACCCCATACACGCCCGTGTAAACTTGGTGTAGTACCGGTACGAGCACTTTGTTTTTCCTGTCTGACACAATGTCTTTATTGCATGTGAACAACATGTACATTTTAGCCAATAATGTTGAATAAAAAAAGGAATATAAAACTAAATGTTATCATTCTGTCGGTTCTACATGACAACTCACCTTTGCATATAGAAAATAAATGTCATATGTGTCCACCACTCTGACAGCTGTCTGCTGCTCCACACACACTGTACACAAATTGAACATACAGTAAATAATGGGCTTGCAAATGTGTTTGTATTACATGCAATGAGTAATTATATTGGACTTTAGCTAACATGCAAACACAGGCTGGTTTTACAATTATTTATTTATTTAAAAATGGCCCAATAGACATAAACACTAAAATCGAGGCTTCATCTAGCCACAAGCAGATGGACCATGTAATACATATTTGATTTAGTGTATTAGCTAAATAATTATTATGCCCTTACCTCTGACAGCAAGCCCAACCTGTCTGTCTGACTGACTGACTTCTAATGCTCTCTCTCCCCCTCCTCCTGCTGCTGCTATCTTGCTAACAGATGCTACATGGCTGTAACTCTCTCCAAAATAGACCAAAACGTTCCAAATTAATTTTCGAGTCCTTAGTGATCATCAGAGAGACACAAGGTGGCCATTAATGTCTTTCAAACATCTTCTACGATTTATTAAAAAATAAATAGTGGAACACAAGCTAAAATGCTAACAGAAGGCTACATTGCTCTAACTCGGTCAAAAAGACCCCAAAATGTTCCAAATAAAATTTCGAGTCCTTACTGGTCCTCAGAGAGACACAAGGTGGCCAATAATGTCTTTCAAACATCTTCTACGATTTATTAAAAAATATATGAATAGTACCTCCAGTCTGTATACAGTCCACTGCTTGTTGACAGGCAAACCAAGATGGCTGCCGTGCTCAGTGGAAAGGGAGAGAGGGGGGCGGCGCCCTGCTGTCAGCTGTCAGAGTCTAAACCACCCGATTGGCCCCCAGCTACATTAGAATAGGCCAATAACCATCCAGGGATATACTAATCCATTTTACTAAAGTCAGAGAGGATCGGCTGGCCAGGAGCGCGAGGAAACCAGTGCGTTTTTTGAGGTTTTCACAGCTATTCCGTTAATTTTCTTATTTCTGAAGGTTCAGTTAACACAAACACATCTATAGCAACTCAAATTGACATTTCTATAACATCACCCTCAGTGAAATATGACATTAGAGCTGTACTATGGGACAGAGTCTCTGCTCTGTGCTCTGTGTTACTGTGCACTGACGACACCTCGTGGGCATTCAGTTGAATTGCATGCATGCCCAGCTAATTGACATCACAGGCTGTGTGAAATATGTGAATATGACAGAACAGTGGTTCTCATATTGACCAGGGGTCATTGCTTTTGTTCTCAGAGTTACATTGCTCAACTCAAGACTCCGCTCGCTCACTCACACTCACTCACTCACTCACTCACTCTCTCAACGCACGCACGCACGCACGCACGCACGCACTCACTCACTCACTCACTCACTCACTCACCGCACGCACGCACGCACGCACGCACGCACGCACGCACGTCAAACTGGGGGCCCTTTAAATGAAAAGGGTTGACAACTGTCTAGCTTAGTGAAATATTGAATTGGACATTTCATAAAGTCACACATACAACAGACTGTGACAGACAGGTTTATTTTTAGCACTCCAGGGTGTCGAACCCCATACACGCCCGTGTAAACTTGGTGTAGTACCGGTACGAGCACTTTGTTTTTCCTGTCTGACACAATGTCTTTATTGCATGTGAACAACATGTACATTTTAGCCAATAATGTTGAATAAAAAAAGGAATATAAAACTAAATGTTATCATTCTGTCGGTTCTACATGACAACTCACCTTTGCATATAGAAAATAAATGTCATATGTGTCCACCACTCTGACAGCTGTCTGCTGCTCCACACACACTGTACACAAATTGAACATACAGTAAATAATGGGCTTGCAAATGTGTTTGTATTACATGCAATGAGTAATTATATTGGACTTTAGCTAACATGCAAACACAGGCTGGTTTTACAATTATTTATTTATTTAAAAATGGCCCAATAGACATAAACACTAAAATCGAGGCTTCATCTAGCCACAAGCAGATGGACCATGTAATACATATTTGATTTAGTGTATTAGCTAAATAATTATTATGCCCTTACCTCTGACAGCAAGCCCAACCTGTCTGTCTGACTGACTGACTTCTAATGCTCTCTCTCCCCCTCCTCCTGCTGCTGCTATCTTGCTAACAGATGCTACATGGCTGTAACTCTCTCCAAAATAGACCAAAACGTTCCAAATTAATTTTCGAGTCCTTAGTGATCATCAGAGAGACACAAGGTGGCCATTAATGTCTTTCAAACATCTTCTACGATTTATTAAAAAATAAATAGTGGAACACAAGCTAAAATGCTAACAGAAGGCTACATTGCTCTAACTCGGTCAAAAAGACCCCAAAATGTTCCAAATAAAATTTCGAGTCCTTACTGGTCCTCAGAGAGACACAAGGTGGCCAATAATGTCTTTCAAACATCTTCTACGATTTATTAAAAAATATATGAATAGTACCTCCAGTCTGTATACAGTCCACTGCTTGTTGACAGGCAAACCAAGATGGCTGCCGTGCTCAGTGGAAAGGGAGAGAGGGGGGCGGTGCCCTGCTGTCAGCTGTCAGAGTCTAAACCACCCGATTGGCCCCCAGCTACATTAGAATAGGCCAATAACCATCCAGGGATATACTAATCCATTTTACTAAAGTCAGAGAGGATCGGCTGGCCAGGAGCGCGAGGAAACCAGTGCGTTCTTTGAGGTTTTCACAGCTATTCCGTTAATTTTCTTATTTCTGAAGGTTCAGTTAACACAAACACATCTATAGCAACTCAAATTGACATTTCTATAACATCACCCTCAGTGAAATATGACATTAGAGCTGTACTATGGGACAGAGTCTCTGCTCTGTGCTCTGTGTTACTGTGCACTGACGACACCTCGTGGGCATTCAGTTGAATTGCATGCATGCCCAGCTAATTGACATCACAGGCTGTGTGAAATATGTGAATATGACAGAACAGTGGTTCTCATATTGACCAGGGGTCATTGCTTTTGTTCTCAGAGTTACATTGCTCAACTCAAGACTCCGCTCGCTCACTCACACTCACTCACTCACTCACTCACTCACTCACACTCACTCACTCACTCACTCACTCACTCACTCACCGCACGCACGCACGCACGCACGCACGAAAAGGAAAAGGAACGCACCGGCCGAAGGAGGAACGCGGAGGCGCCGCGTTCCACTTATCGGGCCTTTGGGCCCGCCGCGGGCGGACGGGGCGACGCCGGGGCGCGCCAGGCGCGTCCCTCATCTCCGGGCGCCCCGGGGACCGGGAAGGGCCAAAAAATGTTTTGCGCGGCCCCCTTCGGGGGCCCGAGGCCCTGCGCGGGCCCTGCGCGGGCCCAGTTAACACGACACCTCGTGGGCACAGTGACCTCTGGGCCCTTCCCGGTCCCCGGGGCGCCCGGAGATGAGGGACGCGCCTGGCGCGCCCCGGCGTCGCCCCGTCCGCCCGCGGCGGGCCCAAAGGCCCGATAAGTGGAACGCGGCGCCTCCGCGTTCCTCCTTCGGCCGGCACGCACGCACGCACACAGGCATGAGGGCACAGTGACCTCTGGGCCCTGACCCTCCACGCACGCTCTCTCAACGCACGCACGCACGCACGCACTCACTCACTCACTCACTCACTCACCGCACGCACGCACGCACGCACGCACGCACGCATGAGGGCACAGTGACCTCTGGGCCCTGACCCTCCACGCACGCTCTCTCAACGCACGCACGCACGCACGCACTCACTCACTCACTCACTCACCGCACGCACGCACGCACGCACGTCAAACTGGGGGCCCTTTAAATGAAAAGGGTTGACAACTGTCTAGCTTAGTGAAATATTGAATTGGACATTTCATAAAGTCACACATACAACAGACTGTGACAGACAGGTTTATTTTTAGCACTCCAGGGTGTCGAACCCCATACACGCCCGTGTAAACTTGGTGTAGTACCGGTACGAGCACTTTGTTTTTCCTGTCTGACACAATGTCTTTATTGCATGTGAACAACATGTACATTTTAGCCAATAATGTTGAATAAAAAAAGGAATATAAAACTAAATGTTATCATTCTGTCGGTTCTACATGACAACTCACCTTTGCATATAGAAAATAAATGTCATATGTGTCCACCACTCTGACAGCTGTCTGCTGCTCCACACACACTGTACACAAATTGAACATACAGTAAATAATGGGCTTGCAAATGTGTTTGTATTACATGCAATGAGTAATTATATTGGACTTTAGCTAACATGCAAACACAGGCTGGTTTTACAATTATTTATTTATTTAAAAATGGCCCAATAGACATAAACACTAAAATCGAGGCTTCATCTAGCCACAAGCAGATGGACCATGTAATACATATTTGATTTAGTGTATTAGCTAAATAATTATTATGCCCTTACCTCTGACAGCAAGCCCAACCTGTCTGTCTGACTGACTGACTTCTAATGCTCTCTCTCCCCCTCCTCCTGCTGCTGCTATCTTGCTAACAGATGCTACATGGCTGTAACTCTCTCCAAAATAGACCAAAACGTTCCAAATTAATTTTCGAGTCCTTAGTGATCATCAGAGAGACACAAGGTGGCCATTAATGTCTTTCAAACATCTTCTACGATTTATTAAAAAATAAATAGTGGAACACAAGCTAAAATGCTAACAGAAGGCTACATTGCTCTAACTCGGTCAAAAAGACCCCAAAATGTTCCAAATAAAATTTCGAGTCCTTACTGGTCCTCAGAGAGACACAAGGTGGCCAATAATGTCTTTCAAACATCTTCTACGATTTATTAAAAAATATATGAATAGTACCTCCAGTCTGTATACAGTCCACTGCTTGTTGACAGGCAAACCAAGATGGCTGCCGTGCTCAGTGGAAAGGGAGAGAGGGGGGCGGCGCCCTGCTGTCAGCTGTCAGAGTCTAAACCACCCGATTGGCCCCCAGCTACATTAGAATAGGCCAATAACCATCCAGGGATATACTAATCCATTTTACTAAAGTCAGAGAGGATCGGCTGGCCAGGAGCGCGAGGAAACCAGTGCGTTCTTTGAGGTTTTCACAGCTATTCCGTTAATTTTCTTATTTCTGAAGGTTCAGTTAACACAAACACATCTATAGCAACTCAAATTGACATTTCTATAACATCACCCTCAGTGAAATATGACATTAGAGCTGTACTATGGGACAGAGTCTCTGCTCTGTGCTCTGTGTTACTGTGCACTGACGACACCTCGTGGGCATTCAGTTGAATTGCATGCATGCCCAGCTAATTGACATCACAGGCTGTGTGAAATATGTGAATATGACAGAACAGTGGTTCTCATATTGACCAGGGGTCATTGCTTTTGTTCTCAGAGTTACATTGCTCAACTCAAGACTCCGCTCGCTCACTCACACTCACTCACTCACTCACTCACTCTCTCAACGCACGCACGCACGCACGCACGCACGCACGCACTCACTCACTCACTCACTCACCGCACGCACGCACGCACGCACGCACGTCAAACTGGGGGCCCTTTAAATGAAAAGGGTTGACAACTGTCTAGCTTAGTGAAATATTGAATTGGACATTTCATAAAGTCACACATACAACAGACTGTGACAGACAGGTTTATTTTTAGCACTCCAGGGTGTCGAACCCCATACACGCCCGTGTAAACTTGGTGTAGTACCGGTACGAGCACTTTGTTTTTCCTGTCTGACACAATGTCTTTATTGCATGTGAACAACATGTACATTTTAGCCAATAATGTTGAATAAAAAAAGGAATATAAAACTAAATGTTATCATTCTGTCGGTTCTACATGACAACTCACCTTTGCATATAGAAAATAAATGTCATATGTGTCCACCACTCTGACAGCTGTCTGCTGCTCCACACACACTGTACACAAATTGAACATACAGTAAATAATGGGCTTGCAAATGTGTTTGTATTACATGCAATGAGTAATTATATTGGACTTTAGCTAACATGCAAACACAGGCTGGTTTTACAATTATTTATTTATTTAAAAATGGCCCAATAGACATAAACACTAAAATCGAGGCTTCATCTAGCCACAAGCAGATGGACCATGTAATACATATTTGATTTAGTGTATTAGCTAAATAATTATTATGCCCTTACCTCTGACAGCAAGCCCAACCTGTCTGTCTGACTGACTGACTTCTAATGCTCTCTCTCCCCCTCCTCCTGCTGCTGCTATCTTGCTAACAGATGCTACATGGCTGTAACTCTCTCCAAAATAGACCAAAACGTTCCAAATTAATTTTCGAGTCCTTAGTGATCATCAGAGAGACACAAGGTGGCCATTAATGTCTTTCAAACATCTTCTACGATTTATTAAAAAATAAATAGTGGAACATGATGTATATTTTGATAGCTTATGCATCTCAACATATGTCATAATCGTACACATAACACTTACAGGGTGCAGGTCTCATGCCTAAGTGGAAGGTTCATCCAGTATAGCAGGTCACTAAAAGTGGCACAGGGACACTTGGGGTAGTCAGCTATCTTAAATAACAGCTGTAAGCCCATCCTGCTATAGAATAGACTCAGTGACTTTTACCACCCAAGGAATGCTTTCAACCGAAAGACCCCTGTGGTGACTGATTGCTGACTCTGTGGTAGCTTGTTGACTAAGCCTTGAGGGTCAACAACACACACACACACACACACACACACACAGGAACAAGGCGACACCCACATGTTAAGAATGTATAAGACATGATGCAGGGAATCAGTGAGTGAGTGAGATACAGAGAGAGACAGAGAGAGAGAGAGACAAGGGGGGCCCTGCATGAGATGCAGGCCTCAATATGATGGAACGATGATATCTGTAACCTGTCTGTAACTGATTGCTGACCAATAAACGGAAATAAGGATTATGTGCCTGCTTGGATCTCCATATTCATTCTCAACGAGCAACTTAGTAAAATCTCCACAGAACCCTGAGGAAAAGACACATCACAAATGGCGCCAGACGTTGGAGGGAGGTTGGTGAGGAAAAGTCTGGGGATTTTCTGCGCCACGCGAGACGGACCTGCGTATCTGTGGATTTTTTGTTGTTTTTGACGTGACTTTGGATGGAACCCAGGACTGAAGTTAGGATGATGGAATAGGTTTGTGATTCTTGTGTTGAGCGTACGTGTTAGGGCCATAGTGTACATCTGAACGCTGTGTTAGGCAGGTTATTGGTTAGGTTAGTAATTAGGTACTTGGAGTCTGCTTCTGTTAGGGAGTTGACAGGGTTTAGGAGTTAAATGGTAGTGTAGCTTATATGGTATGATTGTGCGCGTGTGTGTGCTAGAGCATCTTTGTGAGTTGGGGTTGAATGCTGCATGCTGGGGAGGCCTTTTTCTTTGTCTTTGCGACGGAGCGGGGGAGGATTTTATGCTTTAGGCTTGGGTGTTATTATTTGGGTTGGCCTATAGTATTATTTTTTCTTTTAGGTATTTCTGAAGCATGTGAAACATGTTTCTAAGGGGGGAGTAATATAGATATTAAAATGGGGATTTAATTCAGGTTAAATTGGCTTTAATTTGGGGTCCAAGCTAAATTTAGGAGGTAAATGATAATACATTTCTCATTGTAAATTATCACATTTAGGATACTTCATTTATCCTTTGTAAAATTAGATAGGTTAATTTGGATGGTTAAGCATACAGGTTTTTTATTTTAGTCAAAAAAATATAGCCTGCAGGGGTAATTTGATTCTGGGACAAAACAGTTGCTTAGATGTGAATGAGGGAGCAGGCATTTGACGCCTGTGTGGAGTGCATGCAGGGGGGTCAATCTCTTCCCTCAGTCAGTGATTTGACTTGCTAGTCTAAAAAAGAAATATAGAGGCATTTCTATATTTCTTTGTCACTGTCAGTAGTTTTCTCATTTCTTTATTTTACACTTTCCTGTGTGAATGGTGAGAGAGAAAGTATTGCATGTTTTCCTTAGAGTGAGTTCATTGATCTACTCATTCTGTGGGGACAGTATGCAAATGAGTATGCGTGTCTGTGTGAGGTGAGAGGAGACTGCAGTCAGAGTACAGAGTGTATCACCCAGAATTTATGACAGTGAGTGAGATTATCTACAATTTAGTAGTTATGGCTTCCACTCCAGTGCACATTGTGCAAAACAAATTCTCATCTAAGAATATTCCCAGAATTTCAGAAAAATGGCATCAGATTCAAGTAAAAATAGGTCGACAGCTGAGAACGAGTCATATTGACAGTGAGGAGATGAGCAGGAAATTGTCCGTACCATTGTCTCCTGTGTCAGTACTGCCCGATGAGAAGATTTCCGCTGATTGCAGCACAGACAACCAGTGCATTGACACTGAGGGTCACAGCAACAACTCAGCACAGACTGAGGTGGACAACAGGGACGTAAGAACATCTGAGCAGTCAAAACCTGGGCTACAAGCAGACTGTATTAAAGAGGAGCTGGGATCGGTCCGGCGCCTGAAAAGGGACTTGATCAGTGAATTGACTGTGTCAACGAGGGCACACAGACATTTTCTGCGTATGATTGAGACGCAGTTGAATGAACTTTCAGTGAGGGAGAAACAGTTGATCGGTGATCTCAGTGATAAGGCTGCACACAGCCACAGTTTACATGGAGGTGATGACATCTACAGAAGGACAGCAAGCCCCAATCCGGCCATGAGCGGCAGCAACCTGTCACAGGAGGAAGTGAGGGGGGACGCTGTCATGATGCTGAACTCTCTTGGCGATAGTCTCACTGTTCTTCGTGGGCAGATTTTTGTGATAGAGAATATTGAGCGGGAGAATATTGATTCAGCCGATATTACGTACCTGGCGGAGCGTTTGGCTGGATTGGCTGCTCAAGAAAAAGACTTGGTTCGATTGTACAATGACCATTCTGATGCGTTGAAAGAGCTGGAGAGCAAACACTGCCGTGACAGAGCTGCTGGACGCACGGAGAAACGTGTGTTACCGAGTCACGACAGGCAGAGTGGGAGTAAGAGGAAGTACGTCAACAAAAGTGATGAGGATTTTGAACAGGACAGCAGTGATTGTGAGAGCCATTCCGGCACTCGCACACGTTCAAGCCGGAGACGTGTGAAAGACTCCAGGGGGGCCTTGAACAAATGCCCATGCAGATCAAAGAGGCCCACACCTGACATTGATGATAACTGCCCCAGGATGCTCCCGATGCTGGGGAAGGGCAGACATATGGAATACAAGCCATGGGCGTCCGTCGACATGACTGACATTGTGCGTCAACTTCCCCTTTTGCGGGATGGTGCGCACCGCTGGATATCGAAGTTTGAGGACCTTTTGACTGAGACAGAGCTAACTGTGGGTGACTTAAAACAACTTCTGGCAAATCTGATTGACATAGACGGCCTAGATGACATTCTTATCCGTGCGGGACTTCGACTGTACGCAGGCACGACGGCTGGAGACGCAGACCTTTTCTTGAGTCACAGAGGAGCACTATGGCGTGCGCTGAGAGTCTTGTACCCCACTGTCGTGCATCCGGATACGATTACGATATCTCCGCTGGGGGTCTCCGAACCACCACGCAAATATGTCGCCCGCGTGTACCAGGAATGGATGGATGCCACAGGAAAGGACCCTGAGCGTAGCGATCTTGAACGGTCTATTGTCTACTCAAAAATTGAACAAGGTCTTCCTGAGAAAGTCAGGGCCAATCTGCAGACAGTGGTTGGCCTGGCGAAATTGCCCCTTGCTCTGTACGTGGATCACATTGTGCACTGTGTTGGACTTGCTCGCAAGGAGGCAGATGAGCAGGAACAAAGTCACACAGAAATGGTTCGACTGCTGACCAAGACCCAGTTGGAGGTCGCACAACAGATCATACAAGCGGCTGTCGTGACAGCTGGGGTTGAGCCCCAGGCGGCTCCTGACCTACCCAGTGCACCCAGGGTTGACAAGACTCAGCCCGAACAGTTTCGTCCACATAATCCCAAGCCGAGTGGACCACGTTATTACACAGGCTGTTATAGGTGTGGCGATGTGACGCACTTGCAGCGTTTTTGCACGGCTGTTTTGCCGAACCGTCCGCTGCCACAACAGTGGGAACCTCCACAACCACTTCTGCCATGGAGAGTACGAGAGACTCCTGGTTTCGTGGGGCCACAACAGAGGCCGCAGTGGGAGAACCCGCGACAGCAGAGATGGCAACAATGGGGATGTCAGCCACCTGTGCGACCGTATCAGGGGGCAGTACAGCCACAGACACGTCACAGCCCGGAAAGCTGGAGGATGAGAGGTGTTTGCCATAAATGTGGGATATATGGTCATTTTTCTGGACAATGTGATCAGAAACCACATTGGGAAACTTTGAGGGAAGTCAAGTTGACCGGACCTCATGGATGAGAAGGACAGCTAAAGGAGAAGTGCCATGCTCTTCTTTTGACAGTTGACTTGACACGCCCCTCTCTATTGAAATGTGTGTGTGAAAGGGGACACCGCCTGATTGAGTGCATGAGTGAGTGAGACGAGGGGGGTCCCTCTCCCCTCTCTGTCCGACTGTGTGAAGTGAGTGAGTTAGGTGAGTTATGTTTGAAGGGTTGAGAATTGATTGAGAATAATGTATGTGTGAGTGAATGAATGGTTGAATGTACTTCATACTAGACTTACTTCAAAAAGGTTCTAGCTAAGTCCGGTGAAATATTGCTAGTAGGAGCCATTCTAAAAGTGATAGTTAAATGAGTAAATACATACAGAGCTACGTGTGAGGAATTGCAATGACAATTTAGCATGCTCTGACGGAATGTGCTTTAGGGGAAAGAGGGGGGAGAGAGCAATTTCCTTCTCACCCTAAAATAAATACCTTGTTTAGTTTCAGATAACAGGGAGAGGGCTTTAGGGACCTCCTGTGGACCTCCTGTCCTGTCCTGTCCTGTCTTTACCTCCTACCTCTGTTTGACCCGCTGTGAGCTGTTTATTGGGGGTGCTATTTAGAGAAAAAGATGGGAAGAAAGTCTGCTTTTGGAGTCTGATGTCAACAAGTAGATCGCAATTAAGGACTACATTTGTAAGGGTGTATTATGGTGTGAATTTTAAATATTGGTTTTAGTCAAAAGTGTCTGTTTGTGTGTAGGCTAATGGAGGCGACGGCTGACAGCCTTACTACATAACGGTGATCACAGGAATTCGCCACCCTGTGTTCTGAGCACAAGACTTGCTGGTAGCATACTGAGGGGGATTTGACCCATATCTCCAGGAGTGGAAGTTTTAACCGGGGGATCTAGACCCACGGTTGAACCTTTCAGGGTTAAAGCAAGCCAGCCCCTCAGCTCAAAACACCTGTCCATCAATACGTTTGGTGATCAAATCATCAGTGAATTTAGTTAGTTCAGCGACACTATTTATGACTCTCATTTAATAGTCTCATTGTAATCTCTCAACGCCATGGTTATTATTCATTCCTTTGCCATGTCAGAACTAGGGAGATTAGCAAAAAGAGTGAGATTAATGCCAGAGAGGTCATCTTAGTGACCAGTAGCTTGTAGTGTCATCAATATCCTAAGAAATGATTGGGGATATTTGTAGTGGGAGCCTGTATCATTTTAATAGGTGTAAAGGAGAGGGACATCATGGATCATGGATTCCTGAAGGTGTCGAAAGTGACATCTGACTGCACCAAAAGACACCTGAATCAGCTTCTACCGTCGGAAATCAATAGCAGGTGACTTTCACAGACCTGTGTTCGCTACAGGAGGTGTCGGATTGAACGCTATTCTGCGGCTACGGCCCACGCCAACTGGTTCTCCACCGTGATGGAGGAGAGGAGCGTGCTCCTTCTGCTCTGGAAAGAGGAGGAGCGTTCCAAGAGGAGGAGAGGTCCAAGGGAGACCGTTCCAAAGTTCATGTTACAATGGAGGAAAGGAGCGTTTCAATGCTTTTGCTGTCATAATTGATATGGCTAAGCAATAAGCTGTTCACTAGAAGCCTTGTGATTGCTCAAAGGAGATTCTACTGCCAACTGCAGTTCAGCTGTGGTTCATTGGTGCTGGAGCATATGGTGACAAAACTGTCTGCTTCGAACCTACAGATCAGAGAGCTGTGCTAGCTCTGAGAATCAAGAAGGATGTTCCAAGCGTTTTTATTCTATAGGCGAAAAAATAATTGTGGGAACCGTTTCCTACTGCGCGTTGAACGTCTGAACGATTTGCGTCATGAAGGGAAAAAATCGCGGTTCATCTGAATTGTGATTAATGTTGGAAAATGTTGTTCTAATGTTTGTGTTTTGTTGTATTCTGTGCTGGCAGGTCAAAATAGATATAACAAGGTACTGGAAATAGTACTGTTAAAGGGATGGTCTAACCATTTTGTCGTGCTTTGAGTGTTAACTTTTCATTTACAGGATGTAATCAATATAGGAATTTGATTTAGTCTAAATAGGATTTCAGTGTCCAGGGGGGTCTATCAGGTTGAAAAGGTTTTGGTTGATTTGTTTAAAATTAATAGTTAATGGTAATAATATGAGTTCATTTTAGATAACTTCCTTAAGTATCACAGTTCAAATCCAATCCAAAAATGAGAATTATATTCTAGTTAGTAATACAAATGTTGTTTGATTGTTAGTTAAAATAGGCCTACATTAGGATAATGAGTTAACGTCAGAAGATGTGAGTGAGTTGGTATTGGAACCTGTATACACATGCACTAAATTGACTCGTCTGCCTGGGGAGGCAGGGTTCACAGGGGTCGCCTCTGTGTGCTTGTTTATATGGGTGGAACAGACCAAAGTACTGAACATTACCAAGTACTAAAACAGGATGAAGTAACCCGTAGGCTTTAGGTTATCGAGTAATATATTGCAGACAATGTTGAACTGATGGAGTCAGTATAATGTTACTATGTTAATAGTCACATATAATATTGATACAGGTTGAAACTCACCATGAGTATTACATGTTAGTTCTTAGTTTGTGTGCAACTTTCCGAGTGTCGGATGGATGGTTTCTGCAGGGCCATTCATCCATTATTCCATGAAAGTTGCTCACTAACTAAGAAGGGGGGGAGAAGGGAATATTATATTATTTCTTATTAAGTCGATATTGGAATCCACTTCCAAACAAATATTGATGTCTATACAGGTACAGGAATCAGCCTATCTAATGTTGGGGAACAAATTAAAAATAGTATAGTAATTAGCCTAGGAACAGTTCACTTGAATTTATTTTATCTGGGTGTGACAACAAACAGCTTCGGACTGATAGGGTCATTGTCTAACAGATTGATTTTGTTCATTTTGTTTTGAGTTTTGTGTCAACCTGACTGTTTCATCTTCACATTATCCAGGGGGGAAGAGGGTAATTACCTAAGAAGGGAGACAGTTTGGGGAATTTGAACATTTTGGGATCTTTTGAGAAAAAAATAAAAAAGTGAACATTTTTTTGGAAAATTAATTTTGGTCATTTATAAAATATGAATTATGTCTGGGGAATATTTAATTCCCCAGAAGGGGGGTCTGATGTATATTTTGATAGCTTATGCATCTCAACATATGTCATAATCGTACACATAACACTTACAGGGTGCAGGTCTCATGCCTAAGTGGAAGGTTCATCCAGTATAGCAGGTCACTAAAAGTGGCACAGGGACACTTGGGGTAGTCAGCTATCTTAAATAACAGCTGTAAGCCCATCCTGCTATAGAATAGACTCAGTGACTTTTACCACCCAAGGAATGCTTTCAACCGAAAGACCCCTGTGGTGACTGATTGCTGACTCTGTGGTAGCTTGTTGACTAAGCCTTGAGGGTCAACAACACACACACACACACACACACACACACACACAGGAACAAGGCGACACCCACATGTTAAGAATGTATAAGACATGATGCAGGGAATCAGTGAGTGAGTGAGATACAGAGAGAGACAGAGAGAGAGAGAGACAAGGGGGGCCCTGCATGAGATGCAGGCCTCAATATGATGGAACGATGATATCTGTAACCTGTCTGTAACTGATTGCTGACCAATAAACGGAAATAAGGATTATGTGCCTGCTTGGATCTCCATATTCATTCTCAACGAGCAACTTAGTAAAATCTCCACAGAACCCTGAGGAAAAGACACATCAAACACAAGCTAAAATGCTAACAGAAGGCTACATTGCTCTAACTCGGTCAAAAAGACCCCAAAATGTTCCAAATAAAATTTCGAGTCCTTACTGGTCCTCAGAGAGACACAAGGTGGCCAATAATGTCTTTCAAACATCTTCTACGATTTATTAAAAAATATATGAATAGTACCTCCAGTCTGTATACAGTCCACTGCTTGTTGACAGGCAAACCAAGATGGCTGCCGTGCTCAGTGGAAAGGGAGAGAGGGGGGCGGCGCCCTGCTGTCAGCTGTCAGAGTCTAAACCACCCGATTGGCCCCCAGCTACATTAGAATAGGCCAATAACCATCCAGGGATATACTAATCCATTTTACTAAAGTCAGAGAGGATCGGCTGGCCAGGAGCGCGAGGAAACCAGTGCGTTCTTTGAGGTTTTCACAGCTATTCCGTTAATTTTCTTATTTCTGAAGGTTCAGTTAACACAAACACATCTATAGCAACTCAAATTGACATTTCTATAACATCACCCTCAGTGAAATATGACATTAGAGCTGTACTATGGGACAGAGTCTCTGCTCTGTGCTCTGTGTTACTGTGCACTGACGACACCTCGTGGGCATTCAGTTGAATTGCATGCATGCCCAGCTAATTGACATCACAGGCTGTGTGAAATATGTGAATATGACAGAACAGTGGTTCTCATATTGACCAGGGGTCATTGCTTTTGTTCTCAGAGTTACATTGCTCAACTCAAGACTCCGCTCGCTCACTCACACTCACTCACTCACTCTCTCAACGCACGCACGCACGCACGCACGCACGCACGCACGCACTCACTCACTCACTCACTCACCGCACGCACGCACGCACGCACGCACGCACGCACGTCAAACTGGGGGCCCTTTAAATGAAAAGGGTTGACAACTGTCTAGCTTAGTGAAATATTGAATTGGACATTTCATAAAGTCACACATACAACAGACTGTGACAGACAGGTTTATTTTTAGCACTCCAGGGTGTCGAACCCCATACACGCCCGTGTAAACTTGGTGTAGTACCGGTACGAGCACTTTGTTTTTCCTGTCTGACACAATGTCTTTATTGCATGTGAACAACATGTACATTTTAGCCAATAATGTTGAATAAAAAAAGGAATATAAAACTAAATGTTATCATTCTGTCGGTTCTACATGACAACTCACCTTTGCATATAGAAAATAAATGTCATATGTGTCCACCACTCTGACAGCTGTCTGCTGCTCCACACACACTGTACACAAATTGAACATACAGTAAATAATGGGCTTGCAAATGTGTTTGTATTACATGCAATGAGTAATTATATTGGACTTTAGCTAACATGCAAACACAGGCTGGTTTTACAATTATTTATTTATTTAAAAATGGCCCAATAGACATAAACACTAAAATCGAGGCTTCATCTAGCCACAAGCAGATGGACCATGTAATACATATTTGATTTAGTGTATTAGCTAAATAATTATTATGCCCTTACCTCTGACAGCAAGCCCAACCTGTCTGTCTGACTGACTGACTTCTAATGCTCTCTCTCCCCCTCCTCCTGCTGCTGCTATCTTGCTAACAGATGCTACATGGCTGTAACTCTCTCCAAAATAGACCAAAACGTTCCAAATTAATTTTCGAGTCCTTAGTGATCATCAGAGAGACACAAGGTGGCCATTAATGTCTTTCAAACATCTTCTACGATTTATTAAAAAATAAATAGTGGAACACAAGCTAAAATGCTAACAGAAGGCTACATTGCTCTAACTCGGTCAAAAAGACCCCAAAATGTTCCAAATAAAATTTCGAGTCCTTACTGGTCCTCAGAGAGACACAAGGTGGCCAATAATGTCTTTCAAACATCTTCTACGATTTATTAAAAAATATATGAATAGTACCTCCAGTCTGTATACAGTCCACTGCTTGTTGACAGGCAAACCAAGATGGCTGCCGTGCTCAGTGGAAAGGGAGAGAGGGGGGCGGCGCCCTGCTGTCAGCTGTCAGAGTCTAAACCACCCGATTGGCCCCCAGCTACATTAGAATAGGCCAATAACCATCCAGGGATATACTAATCCATTTTACTAAAGTCAGAGAGGATCGGCTGGCCAGGAGCGCGAGGAAACCAGTGCGTTCTTTGAGGTTTTCACAGCTATTCCGTTAATTTTCTTATTTCTGAAGGTTCAGTTAACACAAACACATCTATAGCAACTCAAATTGACATTTCTATAACATCACCCTCAGTGAAATATGACATTAGAGCTGTACTATGGGACAGAGTCTCTGCTCTGTGCTCTGTGTTACTGTGCACTGACGACACCTCGTGGGCATTCAGTTGAATTGCATGCATGCCCAGCTAATTGACATCACAGGCTGTGTGAAATATGTGAATATGACAGAACAGTGGTTCTCATATTGACCAGGGGTCATTGCTTTTGTTCTCAGAGTTACATTGCTCAACTCAAGACTCCGCTCGCTCACTCACACTCACTCACTCACTCACTCACTCTCTCAACGCACGCACGCACGCACGCACGCACGCACGCACGCACTCACTCACTCACTCACTCACTCACTCACCGCACGCACGCACGCACGCACGCACGCACGCACGCACGTCAAACTGGGGGCCCTTTAAATGAAAAGGGTTGACAACTGTCTAGCTTAGTGAAATATTGAATTGGACATTTCATAAAGTCACACATACAACAGACTGTGACAGACAGGTTTATTTTTAGCACTCCAGGGTGTCGAACCCCATACACGCCCGTGTAAACTTGGTGTAGTACCGGTACGAGCACTTTGTTTTTCCTGTCTGACACAATGTCTTTATTGCATGTGAACAACATGTACATTTTAGCCAATAATGTTGAATAAAAAAAGGAATATAAAACTAAATGTTATCATTCTGTCGGTTCTACATGACAACTCACCTTTGCATATAGAAAATAAATGTCATATGTGTCCACCACTCTGACAGCTGTCTGCTGCTCCACACACACTGTACACAAATTGAACATACAGTAAATAATGGGCTTGCAAATGTGTTTGTATTACATGCAATGAGTAATTATATTGGACTTTAGCTAACATGCAAACACAGGCTGGTTTTACAATTATTTATTTATTTAAAAATGGCCCAATAGACATAAACACTAAAATCGAGGCTTCATCTAGCCACAAGCAGATGGACCATGTAATACATATTTGATTTAGTGTATTAGCTAAATAATTATTATGCCCTTACCTCTGACAGCAAGCCCAACCTGTCTGTCTGACTGACTGACTTCTAATGCTCTCTCTCCCCCTCCTCCTGCTGCTGCTATCTTGCTAACAGATGCTACATGGCTGTAACTCTCTCCAAAATAGACCAAAACGTTCCAAATTAATTTTCGAGTCCTTAGTGATCATCAGAGAGACACAAGGTGGCCATTAATGTCTTTCAAACATCTTCTACGATTTATTAAAAAATAAATAGTGGAACACAAGCTAAAATGCTAACAGAAGGCTACATTGCTCTAACTCGGTCAAAAAGACCCCAAAATGTTCCAAATAAAATTTCGAGTCCTTACTGGTCCTCAGAGAGACACAAGGTGGCCAATAATGTCTTTCAAACATCTTCTACGATTTATTAAAAAATATATGAATAGTACCTCCAGTCTGTATACAGTCCACTGCTTGTTGACAGGCAAACCAAGATGGCTGCCGTGCTCAGTGGAAAGGGAGAGAGGGGGGCGGCGCCCTGCTGTCAGCTGTCAGAGTCTAAACCACCCGATTGGCCCCCAGCTACATTAGAATAGGCCAATAACCATCCAGGGATATACTAATCCATTTTACTAAAGTCAGAGAGGATCGGCTGGCCAGGAGCGCGAGGAAACCAGTGCGTTCTTTGAGGTTTTCACAGCTATTCCGTTAATTTTCTTATTTCTGAAGGTTCAGTTAACACAAACACATCTATAGCAACTCAAATTGACATTTCTATAACATCACCCTCAGTGAAATATGACATTAGAGCTGTACTATGGGACAGAGTCTCTGCTCTGTGCTCTGTGTTACTGTGCACTGACGACACCTCGTGGGCATTCAGTTGAATTGCATGCATGCCCAGCTAATTGACATCACAGGCTGTGTGAAATATGTGAATATGACAGAACAGTGGTTCTCATATTGACCAGGGGTCATTGCTTTTGTTCTCAGAGTTACATTGCTCAACTCAAGACTCCGCTCGCTCACTCACACTCACTCACTCACTCTCTCAACGCACGCACGCACGCACGCACGCACGCACGCACGCACTCACTCACTCACTCACTCACCGCACGCACGCACGCACGCACGCACGCACGCACGCACGTCAAACTGGGGGCCCTTTAAATGAAAAGGGTTGACAACTGTCTAGCTTAGTGAAATATTGAATTGGACATTTCATAAAGTCACACATACAACAGACTGTGACAGACAGGTTTATTTTTAGCACTCCAGGGTGTCGAACCCCATACACGCCCGTGTAAACTTGGTGTAGTACCGGTACGAGCACTTTGTTTTTCCTGTCTGACACAATGTCTTTATTGCATGTGAACAACATGTACATTTTAGCCAATAATGTTGAATAAAAAAAGGAATATAAAACTAAATGTTATCATTCTGTCGGTTCTACATGACAACTCACCTTTGCATATAGAAAATAAATGTCATATGTGTCCACCACTCTGACAGCTGTCTGCTGCTCCACACACACTGTACACAAATTGAACATACAGTAAATAATGGGCTTGCAAATGTGTTTGTATTACATGCAATGAGTAATTATATTGGACTTTAGCTAACATGCAAACACAGGCTGGTTTTACAATTATTTATTTATTTAAAAATGGCCCAATAGACATAAACACTAAAATCGAGGCTTCATCTAGCCACAAGCAGATGGACCATGTAATACATATTTGATTTAGTGTATTAGCTAAATAATTATTATGCCCTTACCTCTGACAGCAAGCCCAACCTGTCTGTCTGACTGACTGACTTCTAATGCTCTCTCTCCCCCTCCTCCTGCTGCTGCTATCTTGCTAACAGATGCTACATGGCTGTAACTCTCTCCAAAATAGACCAAAACGTTCCAAATTAATTTTCGAGTCCTTAGTGATCATCAGAGAGACACAAGGTGGCCATTAATGTCTTTCAAACATCTTCTACGATTTATTAAAAAATAAATAGTGGAACATGATGTATATTTTGATAGCTTATGCATCTCAACATATGTCATAATCGTACACATAACACTTACAGGGTGCAGGTCTCATGCCTAAGTGGAAGGTTCATCCAGTATAGCAGGTCACTAAAAGTGGCACAGGGACACTTGGGGTAGTCAGCTATCTTAAATAACAGCTGTAAGCCCATCCTGCTATAGAATAGACTCAGTGACTTTTACCACCCAAGGAATGCTTTCAACCGAAAGACCCCTGTGGTGACTGATTGCTGACTCTGTGGTAGCTTGTTGACTAAGCCTTGAGGGTCAACAACACACACACACACACACACACACACACAGGAACAAGGCGACACCCACATGTTAAGAATGTATAAGACATGATGCAGGGAATCAGTGAGTGAGTGAGATACAGAGAGAGACAGAGAGAGAGAGAGACAAGGGGGGCCCTGCATGAGATGCAGGCCTCAATATGATGGAACGATGATATCTGTAACCTGTCTGTAACTGATTGCTGACCAATAAACGGAAATAAGGATTATGTGCCTGCTTGGATCTCCATATTCATTCTCAACGAGCAACTTAGTAAAATCTCCACAGAACCCTGAGGAAAAGACACATCACAAATGGCGCCAGACGTTGGAGGGAGGTTGGTGAGGAAAAGTCTGGGGATTTTCTGCGCCACGCGAGACGGACCTGCGTATCTGTGGATTTTTTGTTGTTTTTGACGTGACTTTGGATGGAACCCAGGACTGAAGTTAGGATGATGGAATAGGTTTGTGATTCTTGTGTTGAGCGTACGTGTTAGGGCCATAGTGTACATCTGAACGCTGTGTTAGGCAGGTTATTGGTTAGGTTAGTAATTAGGTACTTGGAGTCTGCTTCTGTTAGGGAGTTGACAGGGTTTAGGAGTTAAATGGTAGTGTAGCTTATATGGTATGATTGTGCGCGTGTGTGTGCTAGAGCATCTTTGTGAGTTGGGGTTGAATGCTGCATGCTGGGGAGGCCTTTTTCTTTGTCTTTGCGACGGAGCGGGGGAGGATTTTATGCTTTAGGCTTGGGTGTTATTATTTGGGTTGGCCTATAGTATTATTTTTTCTTTTAGGTATTTCTGAAGCATGTGAAACATGTTTCTAAGGGGGGAGTAATATAGATATTAAAATGGGGATTTAATTCAGGTTAAATTGGCTTTAATTTGGGGTCCAAGCTAAATTTAGGAGGTAAATGATAATACATTTCTCATTGTAAATTATCACATTTAGGATACTTCATTTATCCTTTGTAAAATTAGATAGGTTAATTTGGATGGTTAAGCATACAGGTTTTTTATTTTAGTCAAAAAAATATAGCCTGCAGGGGTAATTTGATTCTGGGACAAAACAGTTGCTTAGATGTGAATGAGGGAGCAGGCATTTGACGCCTGTGTGGAGTGCATGCAGGGGGGTCAATCTCTTCCCTCAGTCAGTGATTTGACTTGCTAGTCTAAAAAAGAAATATAGAGGCATTTCTATATTTCTTTGTCACTGTCAGTAGTTTTCTCATTTCTTTATTTTACACTTTCCTGTGTGAATGGTGAGAGAGAAAGTATTGCATGTTTTCCTTAGAGTGAGTTCATTGATCTACTCATTCTGTGGGGACAGTATGCAAATGAGTATGCGTGTCTGTGTGAGGTGAGAGGAGACTGCAGTCAGAGTACAGAGTGTATCACCCAGAATTTATGACAGTGAGTGAGATTATCTACAATTTAGTAGTTATGGCTTCCACTCCAGTGCACATTGTGCAAAACAAATTCTCATCTAAGAATATTCCCAGAATTTCAGAAAAATGGCATCAGATTCAAGTAAAAATAGGTCGACAGCTGAGAACGAGTCATATTGACAGTGAGGAGATGAGCAGGAAATTGTCCGTACCATTGTCTCCTGTGTCAGTACTGCCCGATGAGAAGATTTCCGCTGATTGCAGCACAGACAACCAGTGCATTGACACTGAGGGTCACAGCAACAACTCAGCACAGACTGAGGTGGACAACAGGGACGTAAGAACATCTGAGCAGTCAAAACCTGGGCTACAAGCAGACTGTATTAAAGAGGAGCTGGGATCGGTCCGGCGCCTGAAAAGGGACTTGATCAGTGAATTGACTGTGTCAACGAGGGCACACAGACATTTTCTGCGTATGATTGAGACGCAGTTGAATGAACTTTCAGTGAGGGAGAAACAGTTGATCGGTGATCTCAGTGATAAGGCTGCACACAGCCACAGTTTACATGGAGGTGATGACATCTACAGAAGGACAGCAAGCCCCAATCCGGCCATGAGCGGCAGCAACCTGTCACAGGAGGAAGTGAGGGGGGACGCTGTCATGATGCTGAACTCTCTTGGCGATAGTCTCACTGTTCTTCGTGGGCAGATTTTTGTGATAGAGAATATTGAGCGGGAGAATATTGATTCAGCCGATATTACGTACCTGGCGGAGCGTTTGGCTGGATTGGCTGCTCAAGAAAAAGACTTGGTTCGATTGTACAATGACCATTCTGATGCGTTGAAAGAGCTGGAGAGCAAACACTGCCGTGACAGAGCTGCTGGACGCACGGAGAAACGTGTGTTACCGAGTCACGACAGGCAGAGTGGGAGTAAGAGGAAGTACGTCAACAAAAGTGATGAGGATTTTGAACAGGACAGCAGTGATTGTGAGAGCCATTCCGGCACTCGCACACGTTCAAGCCGGAGACGTGTGAAAGACTCCAGGGGGGCCTTGAACAAATGCCCATGCAGATCAAAGAGGCCCACACCTGACATTGATGATAACTGCCCCAGGATGCTCCCGATGCTGGGGAAGGGCAGACATATGGAATACAAGCCATGGGCGTCCGTCGACATGACTGACATTGTGCGTCAACTTCCCCTTTTGCGGGATGGTGCGCACCGCTGGATATCGAAGTTTGAGGACCTTTTGACTGAGACAGAGCTAACTGTGGGTGACTTAAAACAACTTCTGGCAAATCTGATTGACATAGACGGCCTAGATGACATTCTTATCCGTGCGGGACTTCGACTGTACGCAGGCACGACGGCTGGAGACGCAGACCTTTTCTTGAGTCACAGAGGAGCACTATGGCGTGCGCTGAGAGTCTTGTACCCCACTGTCGTGCATCCGGATACGATTACGATATCTCCGCTGGGGGTCTCCGAACCACCACGCAAATATGTCGCCCGCGTGTACCAGGAATGGATGGATGCCACAGGAAAGGACCCTGAGCGTAGCGATCTTGAACGGTCTATTGTCTACTCAAAAATTGAACAAGGTCTTCCTGAGAAAGTCAGGGCCAATCTGCAGACAGTGGTTGGCCTGGCGAAATTGCCCCTTGCTCTGTACGTGGATCACATTGTGCACTGTGTTGGACTTGCTCGCAAGGAGGCAGATGAGCAGGAACAAAGTCACACAGAAATGGTTCGACTGCTGACCAAGACCCAGTTGGAGGTCGCACAACAGATCATACAAGCGGCTGTCGTGACAGCTGGGGTTGAGCCCCAGGCGGCTCCTGACCTACCCAGTGCACCCAGGGTTGACAAGACTCAGCCCGAACAGTTTCGTCCACATAATCCCAAGCCGAGTGGACCACGTTATTACACAGGCTGTTATAGGTGTGGCGATGTGACGCACTTGCAGCGTTTTTGCACGGCTGTTTTGCCGAACCGTCCGCTGCCACAACAGTGGGAACCTCCACAACCACTTCTGCCATGGAGAGTACGAGAGACTCCTGGTTTCGTGGGGCCACAACAGAGGCCGCAGTGGGAGAACCCGCGACAGCAGAGATGGCAACAATGGGGATGTCAGCCACCTGTGCGACCGTATCAGGGGGCAGTACAGCCACAGACACGTCACAGCCCGGAAAGCTGGAGGATGAGAGGTGTTTGCCATAAATGTGGGATATATGGTCATTTTTCTGGACAATGTGATCAGAAACCACATTGGGAAACTTTGAGGGAAGTCAAGTTGACCGGACCTCATGGATGAGAAGGACAGCTAAAGGAGAAGTGCCATGCTCTTCTTTTGACAGTTGACTTGACACGCCCCTCTCTATTGAAATGTGTGTGTGAAAGGGGACACCGCCTGATTGAGTGCATGAGTGAGTGAGACGAGGGGGGTCCCTCTCCCCTCTCTGTCCGACTGTGTGAAGTGAGTGAGTTAGGTGAGTTATGTTTGAAGGGTTGAGAATTGATTGAGAATAATGTATGTGTGAGTGAATGAATGGTTGAATGTACTTCATACTAGACTTACTTCAAAAAGGTTCTAGCTAAGTCCGGTGAAATATTGCTAGTAGGAGCCATTCTAAAAGTGATAGTTAAATGAGTAAATACATACAGAGCTACGTGTGAGGAATTGCAATGACAATTTAGCATGCTCTGACGGAATGTGCTTTAGGGGAAAGAGGGGGGAGAGAGCAATTTCCTTCTCACCCTAAAATAAATACCTTGTTTAGTTTCAGATAACAGGGAGAGGGCTTTAGGGACCTCCTGTGGACCTCCTGTCCTGTCCTGTCCTGTCTTTACCTCCTACCTCTGTTTGACCCGCTGTGAGCTGTTTATTGGGGGTGCTATTTAGAGAAAAAGATGGGAAGAAAGTCTGCTTTTGGAGTCTGATGTCAACAAGTAGATCGCAATTAAGGACTACATTTGTAAGGGTGTATTATGGTGTGAATTTTAAATATTGGTTTTAGTCAAAAGTGTCTGTTTGTGTGTAGGCTAATGGAGGCGACGGCTGACAGCCTTACTACATAACGGTGATCACAGGAATTCGCCACCCTGTGTTCTGAGCACAAGACTTGCTGGTAGCATACTGAGGGGGATTTGACCCATATCTCCAGGAGTGGAAGTTTTAACCGGGGGATCTAGACCCACGGTTGAACCTTTCAGGGTTAAAGCAAGCCAGCCCCTCAGCTCAAAACACCTGTCCATCAATACGTTTGGTGATCAAATCATCAGTGAATTTAGTTAGTTCAGCGACACTATTTATGACTCTCATTTAATAGTCTCATTGTAATCTCTCAACGCCATGGTTATTATTCATTCCTTTGCCATGTCAGAACTAGGGAGATTAGCAAAAAGAGTGAGATTAATGCCAGAGAGGTCATCTTAGTGACCAGTAGCTTGTAGTGTCATCAATATCCTAAGAAATGATTGGGGATATTTGTAGTGGGAGCCTGTATCATTTTAATAGGTGTAAAGGAGAGGGACATCATGGATCATGGATTCCTGAAGGTGTCGAAAGTGACATCTGACTGCACCAAAAGACACCTGAATCAGCTTCTACCGTCGGAAATCAATAGCAGGTGACTTTCACAGACCTGTGTTCGCTACAGGAGGTGTCGGATTGAACGCTATTCTGCGGCTACGGCCCACGCCAACTGGTTCTCCACCGTGATGGAGGAGAGGAGCGTGCTCCTTCTGCTCTGGAAAGAGGAGGAGCGTTCCAAGAGGAGGAGAGGTCCAAGGGAGACCGTTCCAAAGTTCATGTTACAATGGAGGAAAGGAGCGTTTCAATGCTTTTGCTGTCATAATTGATATGGCTAAGCAATAAGCTGTTCACTAGAAGCCTTGTGATTGCTCAAAGGAGATTCTACTGCCAACTGCAGTTCAGCTGTGGTTCATTGGTGCTGGAGCATATGGTGACAAAACTGTCTGCTTCGAACCTACAGATCAGAGAGCTGTGCTAGCTCTGAGAATCAAGAAGGATGTTCCAAGCGTTTTTATTCTATAGGCGAAAAAATAATTGTGGGAACCGTTTCCTACTGCGCGTTGAACGTCTGAACGATTTGCGTCATGAAGGGAAAAAATCGCGGTTCATCTGAATTGTGATTAATGTTGGAAAATGTTGTTCTAATGTTTGTGTTTTGTTGTATTCTGTGCTGGCAGGTCAAAATAGATATAACAAGGTACTGGAAATAGTACTGTTAAAGGGATGGTCTAACCATTTTGTCATGCTTTGAGTGTTAACTTTTCATTTACAGGATGTAATCAATATAGGAATTTGATTTAGTCTAAATAGGATTTCAGTGTCCAGGGGGGTCTATCAGGTTGAAAAGGTTTTGGTTGATTTGTTTAAAATTAATAGTTAATGGTAATAATATGAGTTCATTTTAGATAACTTCCTTAAGTATCACAGTTCAAATCCAATCCAAAAATGAGAATTATATTCTAGTTAGTAATACAAATGTTGTTTGATTGTTAGTTAAAATAGGCCTACATTAGGATAATGAGTTAACGTCAGAAGATGTGAGTGAGTTGGTATTGGAACCTGTATACACATGCACTAAATTGACTCGTCTGCCTGGGGAGGCAGGGTTCACAGGGGTCGCCTCTGTGTGCTTGTTTATATGGGTGGAACAGACCAAAGTACTGAACATTACCAAGTACTAAAACAGGATGAAGTAACCCGTAGGCTTTAGGTTATCGAGTAATATATTGCAGACAATGTTGAACTGATGGAGTCAGTATAATGTTACTATGTTAATAGTCACATATAATATTGATACAGGTTGAAACTCACCATGAGTATTACATGTTAGTTCTTAGTTTGTGTGCAACTTTCCGAGTGTCGGATGGATGGTTTCTGCAGGGCCATTCATCCATTATTCCATGAAAGTTGCTCACTAACTAAGAAGGGGGGGAGAAGGGAATATTATATTATTTCTTATTAAGTCGATATTGGAATCCACTTCCAAACAAATATTGATGTCTATACAGGTACAGGAATCAGCCTATCTAATGTTGGGGAACAAATTAAAAATAGTATAGTAATTAGCCTAGGAACAGTTCACTTGAATTTATTTTATCTGGGTGTGACAACAAACAGCTTCGGACTGATAGGGTCATTGTCTAACAGATTGATTTTGTTCATTTTGTTTTGAGTTTTGTGTCAACCTGACTGTTTCATCTTCACATTATCCAGGGGGGAAGAGGGTAATTACCTAAGAAGGGAGACAGTTTGGGGAATTTGAACATTTTGGGATCTTTTGAGAAAAAAATAAAAAAGTGAACATTTTTTTGGAAAATTAATTTTGGTCATTTATAAAATATGAATTATGTCTGGGGAATATTTAATTCCCCAGAAGGGGGGTCTGATGTATATTTTGATAGCTTATGCATCTCAACATATGTCATAATCGTACACATAACACTTACAGGGTGCAGGTCTCATGCCTAAGTGGAAGGTTCATCCAGTATAGCAGGTCACTAAAAGTGGCACAGGGACACTTGGGGTAGTCAGCTATCTTAAATAACAGCTGTAAGCCCATCCTGCTATAGAATAGACTCAGTGACTTTTACCACCCAAGGAATGCTTTCAACCGAAAGACCCCTGTGGTGACTGATTGCTGACTCTGTGGTAGCTTGTTGACTAAGCCTTGAGGGTCAACAACACACACACACACACACACACACACACACACAGGAACAAGGCGACACCCACATGTTAAGAATGTATAAGACATGATGCAGGGAATCAGTGAGTGAGTGAGATACAGAGAGAGACAGAGAGAGAGAGAGACAAGGGGGGCCCTGCATGAGATGCAGGCCTCAATATGATGGAACGATGATATCTGTAACCTGTCTGTAACTGATTGCTGACCAATAAACGGAAATAAGGATTATGTGCCTGCTTGGATCTCCATATTCATTCTCAACGAGCAACTTAGTAAAATCTCCACAGAACCCTGAGGAAAAGACACATCAAACACAAGCTAAAATGCTAACAGAAGGCTACATTGCTCTAACTCGGTCAAAAAGACCCCAAAATGTTCCAAATAAAATTTCGAGTCCTTACTGGTCCTCAGAGAGACACAAGGTGGCCAATAATGTCTTTCAAACATCTTCTACGATTTATTAAAAAATATATGAATAGTACCTCCAGTCTGTATACAGTCCACTGCTTGTTGACAGGCAAACCAAGATGGCTGCCGTGCTCAGTGGAAAGGGAGAGAGGGGGGCGGCGCCCTGCTGTCAGCTGTCAGAGTCTAAACCACCCGATTGGCCCCCAGCTACATTAGAATAGGCCAATAACCATCCAGGGATATACTAATCCATTTTACTAAAGTCAGAGAGGATCGGCTGGCCAGGAGCGCGAGGAAACCAGTGCGTTCTTTGAGGTTTTCACAGCTATTCCGTTAATTTTCTTATTTCTGAAGGTTCAGTTAACACAAACACATCTATAGCAACTCAAATTGACATTTCTATAACATCACCCTCAGTGAAATATGACATTAGAGCTGTACTATGGGACAGAGTCTCTGCTCTGTGCTCTGTGTTACTGTGCACTGACGACACCTCGTGGGCATTCAGTTGAATTGCATGCATGCCCAGCTAATTGACATCACAGGCTGTGTGAAATATGTGAATATGACAGAACAGTGGTTCTCATATTGACCAGGGGTCATTGCTTTTGTTCTCAGAGTTACATTGCTCAACTCAAGACTCCGCTCGCTCACTCACACTCACTCACTCACTCTCTCAACGCACGCACGCACGCACGCACGCACGCACGCACGCACTCACTCACTCACTCACTCACCGCACGCACGCACGCACGCACGCACGCACGCACGCACGTCAAACTGGGGGCCCTTTAAATGAAAAGGGTTGACAACTGTCTAGCTTAGTGAAATATTGAATTGGACATTTCATAAAGTCACACATACAACAGACTGTGACAGACAGGTTTATTTTTAGCACTCCAGGGTGTCGAACCCCATACACGCCCGTGTAAACTTGGTGTAGTACCGGTACGAGCACTTTGTTTTTCCTGTCTGACACAATGTCTTTATTGCATGTGAACAACATGTACATTTTAGCCAATAATGTTGAATAAAAAAAGGAATATAAAACTAAATGTTATCATTCTGTCGGTTCTACATGACAACTCACCTTTGCATATAGAAAATAAATGTCATATGTGTCCACCACTCTGACAGCTGTCTGCTGCTCCACACACACTGTACACAAATTGAACATACAGTAAATAATGGGCTTGCAAATGTGTTTGTATTACATGCAATGAGTAATTATATTGGACTTTAGCTAACATGCAAACACAGGCTGGTTTTACAATTATTTATTTATTTAAAAATGGCCCAATAGACATAAACACTAAAATCGAGGCTTCATCTAGCCACAAGCAGATGGACCATGTAATACATATTTGATTTAGTGTATTAGCTAAATAATTATTATGCCCTTACCTCTGACAGCAAGCCCAACCTGTCTGTCTGACTGACTGACTTCTAATGCTCTCTCTCCCCCTCCTCCTGCTGCTGCTATCTTGCTAACAGATGCTACATGGCTGTAACTCTCTCCAAAATAGACCAAAACGTTCCAAATTAATTTTCGAGTCCTTAGTGATCATCAGAGAGACACAAGGTGGCCATTAATGTCTTTCAAACATCTTCTACGATTTATTAAAAAATAAATAGTGGAACACAAGCTAAAATGCTAACAGAAGGCTACATTGCTCTAACTCGGTCAAAAAGACCCCAAAATGTTCCAAATAAAATTTCGAGTCCTTACTGGTCCTCAGAGAGACACAAGGTGGCCAATAATGTCTTTCAAACATCTTCTACGATTTATTAAAAAATATATGAATAGTACCTCCAGTCTGTATACAGTCCACTGCTTGTTGACAGGCAAACCAAGATGGCTGCCGTGCTCAGTGGAAAGGGAGAGAGGGGGGCGGCGCCCTGCTGTCAGCTGTCAGAGTCTAAACCACCCGATTGGCCCCCAGCTACATTAGAATAGGCCAATAACCATCCAGGGATATACTAATCCATTTTACTAAAGTCAGAGAGGATCGGCTGGCCAGGAGCGCGAGGAAACCAGTGCGTTCTTTGAGGTTTTCACAGCTATTCCGTTAATTTTCTTATTTCTGAAGGTTCAGTTAACACAAACACATCTATAGCAACTCAAATTGACATTTCTATAACATCACCCTCAGTGAAATATGACATTAGAGCTGTACTATGGGACAGAGTCTCTGCTCTGTGCTCTGTGTTACTGTGCACTGACGACACCTCGTGGGCATTCAGTTGAATTGCATGCATGCCCAGCTAATTGACATCACAGGCTGTGTGAAATATGTGAATATGACAGAACAGTGGTTCTCATATTGACCAGGGGTCATTGCTTTTGTTCTCAGAGTTACATTGCTCAACTCAAGACTCCGCTCGCTCACTCACACTCACTCACTCACTCACTCACTCTCTCAACGCACGCACGCACGCACGCACGCACGCACTCACTCACTCACTCACTCACTCACTCACCGCACGCACGCACGCACGCACGCACGCACGCACGCACGTCAAACTGGGGGCCCTTTAAATGAAAAGGGTTGACAACTGTCTAGCTTAGTGAAATATTGAATTGGACATTTCATAAAGTCACACATACAACAGACTGTGACAGACAGGTTTATTTTTAGCACTCCAGGGTGTCGAACCCCATACACGCCCGTGTAAACTTGGTGTAGTACCGGTACGAGCACTTTGTTTTTCCTGTCTGACACAATGTCTTTATTGCATGTGAACAACATGTACATTTTAGCCAATAATGTTGAATAAAAAAAGGAATATAAAACTAAATGTTATCATTCTGTCGGTTCTACATGACAACTCACCTTTGCATATAGAAAATAAATGTCATATGTGTCCACCACTCTGACAGCTGTCTGCTGCTCCACACACACTGTACACAAATTGAACATACAGTAAATAATGGGCTTGCAAATGTGTTTGTATTACATGCAATGAGTAATTATATTGGACTTTAGCTAACATGCAAACACAGGCTGGTTTTACAATTATTTATTTATTTAAAAATGGCCCAATAGACATAAACACTAAAATCGAGGCTTCATCTAGCCACAAGCAGATGGACCATGTAATACATATTTGATTTAGTGTATTAGCTAAATAATTATTATGCCCTTACCTCTGACAGCAAGCCCAACCTGTCTGTCTGACTGACTGACTTCTAATGCTCTCTCTCCCCCTCCTCCTGCTGCTGCTATCTTGCTAACAGATGCTACATGGCTGTAACTCTCTCCAAAATAGACCAAAACGTTCCAAATTAATTTTCGAGTCCTTAGTGATCATCAGAGAGACACAAGGTGGCCATTAATGTCTTTCAAACATCTTCTACGATTTATTAAAAAATAAATAGTGGAACACAAGCTAAAATGCTAACAGAAGGCTACATTGCTCTAACTCGGTCAAAAAGACCCCAAAATGTTCCAAATAAAATTTCGAGTCCTTACTGGTCCTCAGAGAGACACAAGGTGGCCAATAATGTCTTTCAAACATCTTCTACGATTTATTAAAAAATATATGAATAGTACCTCCAGTCTGTATACAGTCCACTGCTTGTTGACAGGCAAACCAAGATGGCTGCCGTGCTCAGTGGAAAGGGAGAGAGGGGGGCGGTGCCCTGCTGTCAGCTGTCAGAGTCTAAACCACCCGATTGGCCCCCAGCTACATTAGAATAGGCCAATAACCATCCAGGGATATACTAATCCATTTTACTAAAGTCAGAGAGGATCGGCTGGCCAGGAGCGCGAGGAAACCAGTGCGTTCTTTGAGGTTTTCACAGCTATTCCGTTAATTTTCTTATTTCTGAAGGTTCAGTTAACACAAACACATCTATAGCAACTCAAATTGACATTTCTATAACATCACCCTCAGTGAAATATGACATTAGAGCTGTACTATGGGACAGAGTCTCTGCTCTGTGCTCTGTGTTACTGTGCACTGACGACACCTCGTGGGCATTCAGTTGAATTGCATGCATGCCCAGCTAATTGACATCACAGGCTGTGTGAAATATGTGAATATGACAGAACAGTGGTTCTCATATTGACCAGGGGTCATTGCTTTTGTTCTCAGAGTTACATTGCTCAACTCAAGACTCCGCTCGCTCACTCACACTCACTCACTCACTCACTCACTCACTCACACTCACTCACTCACTCACTCACTCACTCACTCACCGCACGCACGCACGCACGCACGCACGAAAAGGAAAAGGAACGCACCGGCCGAAGGAGGAACGCGGAGGCGCCGCGTTCCACTTATCGGGCCTTTGGGCCCGCCGCGGGCGGACGGGGCGACGCCGGGGCGCGCCAGGCGCGTCCCTCATCTCCGGGCGCCCCGGGGACCGGGAAGGGCCAAAAAATGTTTTGCGCGGCCCCCTTCGGGGGCCCGAGGCCCTGCGCGGGCCCTGCGCGGGCCCAGTTAACACGACACCTCGTGGGCACAGTGACCTCTGGGCCCTTCCCGGTCCCCGGGGCGCCCGGAGATGAGGGACGCGCCTGGCGCGCCCCGGCGTCGCCCCGTCCGCCCGCGGCGGGCCCAAAGGCCCGATAAGTGGAACGCGGCGCCTCCGCGTTCCTCCTTCGGCCGGCACGCACGCACGCACACAGGCATGAGGGCACAGTGACCTCTGGGCCCTGACCCTCCACGCACGCTCTCTCAACGCACGCACGCACGCACGCACTCACTCACTCACTCACTCACTCACCGCACGCACGCACGCACGCACGCACGCACGCACGCATGAGGGCACAGTGACCTCTGGGCCCTGACCCTCCACGCACGCTCTCTCAACGCACGCACGCACGCACGCACTCACTCACTCACTCACTCACCGCACGCACGCACGCACGCACGTCAAACTGGGGGCCCTTTAAATGAAAAGGGTTGACAACTGTCTAGCTTAGTGAAATATTGAATTGGACATTTCATAAAGTCACACATACAACAGACTGTGACAGACAGGTTTATTTTTAGCACTCCAGGGTGTCGAACCCCATACACGCCCGTGTAAACTTGGTGTAGTACCGGTACGAGCACTTTGTTTTTCCTGTCTGACACAATGTCTTTATTGCATGTGAACAACATGTACATTTTAGCCAATAATGTTGAATAAAAAAAGGAATATAAAACTAAATGTTATCATTCTGTCGGTTCTACATGACAACTCACCTTTGCATATAGAAAATAAATGTCATATGTGTCCACCACTCTGACAGCTGTCTGCTGCTCCACACACACTGTACACAAATTGAACATACAGTAAATAATGGGCTTGCAAATGTGTTTGTATTACATGCAATGAGTAATTATATTGGACTTTAGCTAACATGCAAACACAGGCTGGTTTTACAATTATTTATTTATTTAAAAATGGCCCAATAGACATAAACACTAAAATCGAGGCTTCATCTAGCCACAAGCAGATGGACCATGTAATACATATTTGATTTAGTGTATTAGCTAAATAATTATTATGCCCTTACCTCTGACAGCAAGCCCAACCTGTCTGTCTGACTGACTGACTTCTAATGCTCTCTCTCCCCCTCCTCCTGCTGCTGCTATCTTGCTAACAGATGCTACATGGCTGTAACTCTCTCCAAAATAGACCAAAACGTTCCAAATTAATTTTCGAGTCCTTAGTGATCATCAGAGAGACACAAGGTGGCCATTAATGTCTTTCAAACATCTTCTACGATTTATTAAAAAATAAATAGTGGAACACAAGCTAAAATGCTAACAGAAGGCTACATTGCTCTAACTCGGTCAAAAAGACCCCAAAATGTTCCAAATAAAATTTCGAGTCCTTACTGGTCCTCAGAGAGACACAAGGTGGCCAATAATGTCTTTCAAACATCTTCTACGATTTATTAAAAAATATATGAATAGTACCTCCAGTCTGTATACAGTCCACTGCTTGTTGACAGGCAAACCAAGATGGCTGCCGTGCTCAGTGGAAAGGGAGAGAGGGGGGCGGCGCCCTGCTGTCAGCTGTCAGAGTCTAAACCACCCGATTGGCCCCCAGCTACATTAGAATAGGCCAATAACCATCCAGGGATATACTAATCCATTTTACTAAAGTCAGAGAGGATCGGCTGGCCAGGAGCGCGAGGAAACCAGTGCGTTCTTTGAGGTTTTCACAGCTATTCCGTTAATTTTCTTATTTCTGAAGGTTCAGTTAACACAAACACATCTATAGCAACTCAAATTGACATTTCTATAACATCACCCTCAGTGAAATATGACATTAGAGCTGTACTATGGGACAGAGTCTCTGCTCTGTGCTCTGTGTTACTGTGCACTGACGACACCTCGTGGGCATTCAGTTGAATTGCATGCATGCCCAGCTAATTGACATCACAGGCTGTGTGAAATATGTGAATATGACAGAACAGTGGTTCTCATATTGACCAGGGGTCATTGCTTTTGTTCTCAGAGTTACATTGCTCAACTCAAGACTCCGCTCGCTCACTCACACTCACTCACTCACTCACTCACTCACTCACACTCACTCACTCACTCACTCACTCACTCACTCACCGCACGCACGCACGCACGCACGCACGAAAAGGAAAAGGAACGCACCGGCCGAAGGAGGAACGCGGAGGCGCCGCGTTCCACTTATCGGGCCTTTGGGCCCGCCGCGGGCGGACGGGGCGACGCCGGGGCGCGCCAGGCGCGTCCCTCATCTCCGGGCGCCCCGGGGACCGGGAAGGGCCAAAAAATGTTTTGCGCGGCCCCCTTCGGGGGCCCAAGGCCCTGCGCGGGCCCTGCGCGGGCCCAGTTAACACGACACCTCGTGGGCACAGTGACCTCTGGGCCCTTCCCGGTCCCCGGGGCGCCCGGAGATGAGGGACGCGCCTGGCGCGCCCCGGCGTCGCCCCGTCCGCCCGCGGCGGGCCCAAAGGCCCGATAAGTGGAACGCGGCGCCTCCGCGTTCCTCCTTCGGCCGGTGCGTTCCTTTTCCTTTTCGTGCGTGCGTGCGTGCGTGCACGCACGCACGCACGCACGCACGCACTCACTCACTCACTCACTCACTCACTCACTCACTCACCGCACGCACGCACGCACGCACGCACGCACGCAGGCATGAGGGCACAGTGACCTCTGGGCCCTGACCCTCCACGCACGCTCTCTCAACGCACGCACGCACGCACGCACGCACGCACGCACGCACGCACTCACTCACTCACTCACTCACTCACTCACTCACTCACTCACCGCACGCACGCACGCACGCACGCACGCACGTCAAACTGGGGGCCCTTTAAATGAAAAGGGTTGACAACTGTCTAGCTTAGTGAAATATTGAATTGGACATTTCATAAAGTCACACATACAACAGACTGTGACAGACAGGTTTATTTTTAGCACTCCAGGGTGTCGAACCCCATACACGCCCGTGTAAACTTGGTGTAGTACCGGTACGAGCACTTTGTTTTTCCTGTCTGACACAATGTCTTTATTGCATGTGAACAACATGTACATTTTAGCCAATAATGTTGAATAAAAAAAGGAATATAAAACTAAATGTTATCATTCTGTCGGTTCTACATGACAACTCACCTTTGCATATAGAAAATAAATGTCATATGTGTCCACCACTCTGACAGCTGTCTGCTGCTCCACACACACTGTACACAAATTGAACATACAGTAAATAATGGGCTTGCAAATGTGTTTGTATTACATGCAATGAGTAATTATATTGGACTTTAGCTAACATGCAAACACAGGCTGGTTTTACAATTATTTATTTATTTAAAAATGGCCCAATAGACATAAACACTAAAATCGAGGCTTCATCTAGCCACAAGCAGATGGACCATGTAATACATATTTGATTTAGTGTATTAGCTAAATAATTATTATGCCCTTACCTCTGACAGCAAGCCCAACCTGTCTGTCTGACTGACTGACTTCTAATGCTCTCTCTCCCCCTCCTCCTGCTGCTGCTATCTTGCTAACAGATGCTACATGGCTGTAACTCTCTCCAAAATAGACCAAAACGTTCCAAATTAATTTTCGAGTCCTTAGTGATCATCAGAGAGACACAAGGTGGCCATTAATGTCTTTCAAACATCTTCTACGATTTATTAAAAAATAAATAGTGGAACACAAGCTAAAATGCTAACAGAAGGCTACATTGCTCTAACTCGGTCAAAAAGACCCCAAAATGTTCCAAATAAATTTTCGAGTCCTTACTGGTCCTCAGAGAGACACAAGGTGGCCAATAATGTCTTTCAAACATCTTCTACGATTTATTAAAAAATATATGAATAGTACCTCCAGTCTGTATACAGTCCACTGCTTGTTGACAGGCAAACCAAGATGGCTGCCGTGCTCAGTGGAAAGGGAGAGAGGGGGGCGGCGCCCTGCTGTCAGCTGTCAGAGTCTAAACCACCCGATTGGCCCCCAGCTACATTAGAATAGGCCAATAACCATCCAGGGATATACTAATCCATTTTACTAAAGTCAGAGAGGATCGGCTGGCCAGGAGCGCGAGGAAACCAGTGCGTTCTTTGAGGTTTTCACAGCTATTCCGTTAATTTTCTTATTTCTGAAGGTTCAGTTAACACAAACACATCTATAGCAACTCAAATTGACATTTCTATAACATCACCCTCAGTGAAATATGACATTAGAGCTGTACTATGGGACAGAGTCTCTGCTCTGTGCTCTGTGTTACTGTGCACTGACGACACCTCGTGGGCATTCAGTTGAATTGCATGCATGCCCAGCTAATTGACATCACAGGCTGTGTGAAATATGTGAATATGACAGAACAGTGGTTCTCATATTGACCAGGGGTCATTGCTTTTGTTCTCAGAGTTACATTGCTCAACTCAAGACTCCGCTCGCTCACTCACACTCACTCACTCACTCACTCACTCACTCACTCACACTCACTCACTCACTCACTCACTCACTCTCACACTCACTCACTCACTCACTCACTCACTCACTCACTCACTCACCGCACGCACGCACGCACGCACGCACGCACGCACGCACGCACGCACGCACGCACGCACGCACTCACTCACTCACTCACTCACTCACTCACTCACTCACTCACTCACTCACTCACTCACTCACTCACTCACTCACCGCACGCACGCACGCACGCACGCACGAAAAGGAAAAGGAACGCACCGGCCGAAGGAGGAACGCGGAGGCGCCGCGTTCCACTTATCGGGCCTTTGGGCCCGCCGCGGGCGGACGGGGCGACGCCGGGGCGCGCCAGGCGCGTCCCTCATCTCCGGGCGCCCCGGGGACCGGGAAGGGCCAAAAAATGTTTTGCGCGGCCCCCTTCGGGGGCCCGAGGCCCTGCGCGGGCCCTGCGCGGGCCCAGTTAACACGACACCTCGTGGGCACAGTGACCTCTGGGCCCTTCCCGGTCCCCGGGGCGCCCGGAGATGAGGGACGCGCCTGGCGCGCCCCGGCGTCGCCCCGTCCGCCCGCGGCGGGCCCAAAGGCCCGATAAGTGGAACGCGGCGCCTCCGCGTTCCTCCTTCGGCCGGTGCGTTCCTTTTCCTTTTCGTGCGTGCGTGCGTGCGTGCGTGCGCGCGCGCGCGCGCACGCACGCACGCACGCACGCACGCACGCACGCACGCACGCACGCACGCACGCACGC